>NC_090257.1:4665980-4808480 GCF_037325665.1 Littorina saxatilis | reverse complement strand
GCGTGCGGCGCCTTGTTTGGCCAGAGGGCCGCTTGAGAGCCGCCTTGTTTGTCGCTGGGCTAGAGCAGATTGGCCGCGTGCGCTAAAGTGTTAGGCTTGATAGATTGAGAAAATCGAATTTGGCACAGTGAGGCTTGAGGTATAGCTATAGCTATCTGCTTGAGGGTTTTGTCTTTCTTCTTTATTTACTTTTTTTTTTTTTGGGGGGGGGGGGGGGAGATTGGGGGTTGGGGTTGGAGTTGTTTTGATGGTGTGTGTGTGTTGGGGTAAGTGTGTGTGTATGTATATGTGTGTGTGTGTGTGTGTGTGTACGTGTGTGTGTGTGTTTGTGTGTGTGTGTGTGTGTGTGTGTGTGTATGTGTGTGTGTGTGTGTGTATGTGTGTGTGTGTGTGTGTGCGTGCATACGTGTGTGCGTGCGTGTGTGTGTGTGTGTGTGTGTGTGTGTGTGTGTGTGTGTGTGTGTGTGTGTGTATGTGTGTATGTGTGTGTGTGTGTGTGTGTGTGTACGCCCAAACCCCTTTGCGTACAACACACGTGTAAAACTCAAAGTCTAAATTTTTTCCCACTTATCTACATGCCTTGAGATACGAAACCTTTAAACTTGGGTAGGGGAGACCGGGGCTAGTCCGCCCCCGGGGCACATCCGTCTTTGTCTGTTTATTCTTATGTTTGCCACCTTTTAGTCATTCACACCATGTGAGAGTTGTGTCCCTTCTTCCCGCCATATCCTGCAGAAGTTCAGAGGTTGCACGCCCATATATCGTGAGTACAGATCACAAAAAGTGTTTTTCTTCATTTTTGTAACATGAATGCATTGGAGTTGAATTAGGTTTTGATGCATTACCTCTGAGAACAAATACTTAGTCTTGGTTTCGAGTGAAAGTGCGTTAATTAAGGTCGAGTTCTGACGAAAGTTTTGCTTCTTCCTTCCCATGTTGTGCTCGCTATCTGGCACTACAGTTGCCTGCCCGTGCGGGGGCAAGTCCGCCTATTTGTCATGGGGCATGTCCGCCGTGAGCAGTATGGACAACACATGTTCATGCGAACATAAAAACTGTCTGCACATTGATATCAGCTACACATTTGTCTTGATGTAAAATAAAAAATCAGTCTTCTAGTTCATCAAACTCGCCAGTTATGCTTCCAAAAGCATAAAAGTAGGCGGACTAGCCCCGGTCTCCTCGCCAGTTATGCTACCAAAAGCATAAAAGTAGGCGGACTAGCCCCGGTCTCCCCTAACGTAATTTTGTGTTACATTCTTTCGTATTTTGTCATTGGCATTTTTGAACCTGAATATTGAAGGGAATTAAAAAAGCTTTTCCATTAAAGCTTGCCCACTACTAGTCTTGTAGTATACTATGGGATGAGAGAGGCGGACTTGCCCCACCATGTAGGCGGACTTATCCCGTCTTGGGGCAAGTTCGCCTACGTTAGGGTAGGTCTACTTAAAGCAGTATGTACAACAAATGTTCATGCGCACATAAACACTGTCTGCACATTGATATCAGCTACACATTTGTCTTGATGTAAAATAAAAAAAACAGTCTTCTAGTTCATCAAACTCGCCAGTTATGATACCAAAAGCATAAAAGTAGGCGGACTAGCCCCGGTCTCCCCTAGTTTGCGTCACCAATTGGATGAACTAATAGACCGCTTAGCTTTGCGAATGTCATGCCGTGGTTGTCAATAGCTTTGATAAAAATCGTCACTTCATTTAATTATGTCGATGAGAGATTGCATGGAAACTGCGTCACAAACACGTGAGGTAAAAAGTGCTACTGGCCATTCGAATTGATGCTACCGGCCATTATTGGGATTCATTGCATAAAATGCGTAAGAGAAGCTATACATTCTTGTTGTTTAGCGTGTTTGTTTCCTATCGTTTAGGTAATCACATTGCGTTTTCCGGGGTTAGCATGGTGGGTGTTTTTGTGTTTCAATAACCCACCCAACTCGGACAAGAATTACAGGATCTTTTCTTGCTTGCTTGTGTTACCGAAGGGGCATTCGGCACCATCGGGTCTGCTAATAAGTTGATGTGGGAGATCAGGACATTCTACCTCAATCAGGCGCAACTGGGTTTGGAACTCTGAACCTTCCGCATCGAAGGCCGACGTCCTGACCACTAGGCCATTGCGCCTGTCAACAGAAAGAAAGAAAAAAAAAGAAAAAAGAAGAAAAAGAAGAAGAAGAAGAAGAAGAAGAAAAAAAAGAAGAAGAAGTGTTCGCTGGGTATGTGTGTATATATAGTGTGTATAGCATATATAAATATTGTGTGAACAGTACATGTGGTGATTTTTGTCCGTATGGTTAGTTGTTTAATGTAGGGTTAGGGTTCGGGTTAGGTGTTCTATTATGTATATGTTCTTTTGTAAGGGCCTAGAGCCATAGGTTAGGCACTTAAAAATGTCCAGTTATTATTATTATTACAAGAAGAAGAAGAAGAAGAAGAAGAAGAAGAAGAAGAAGAAGAAGAAGAAGAAGAAGAAGAAGAAGAAGCAATATCCCACAACTGTAACTACGCGCACCACCACCAAGAAACCCAAAACAAAACTCCCTTTCGGCGTTCCTTTCGACTTTCGCCATATTGATATATAAATCCAATACAATGCCCACTCAGCTAAGTTTCTTTTCTTTTGTTTCATAATTATGTGTATGTCTGTCCATTGCAAAGACCATTCGGTCGACGTACCCGTGAATGTTTAGTTTTCTCGACGATTCAACGTTCCATAAAATATAATCGTTTTTATTTTGTATTCTTGAAGGCGAACATCCGTCTCCAGGAGACCAAGCCTTGCTATAGTAGAAGGCCACAGAGCTAATTTTAGCGTTGCCAGCACAAGAAACTAGAGCTACATCTGCCGCGCGCCGATGTTGGTCTTAAAGACGAAAATATGATTTTTGTTTTTGTTTTGCTTTTTTGGGGGTGGGTGGGTGGGGGGTGGGGGGGGGGGGTGGGGGTGGGTGGGTGGGTGGGTGGGGGGTCATCCTACAGATGCTAAGTGTTAATCTTTTCATTGTTATTACAGTCGAACCTGTCTATAGCGACCACTTAAGGATCTGACCTAAAGTGGTCGTTATACTAGGTGGTCGTTATACTAGGTGGTCGTTATACTAGGTGGTCGTTATACTAGGTGGTCTTTATACTAGGTGGTCGTTATAATAGGTGGTCGTTATACTAGGTGGTCGTTATAATAGGTGGTCGTTATACTAGGTGGTCGTATACTAGGTGGTCGTTATACTAGGTGGTATTTATACTAGGTGGTATTTATACTAGGTGGTCGCTGTAGAAAACTAAAACATAAAGCAAAACATTCGTGGGGATCCATTTTGGGTGGTCGTTTAGGCAGATGGTCGTTATTGAGAGGGGAGGCAAGGGCAGGTTCGGTTGTATTTGTCTGTTGTGTATTTTTTATTTGTTCACGGTTAAAATCGATAGATCGAAGTTTTCGTTTTGTCAGTGATTAGGCCTACAACGTTCTATCAACTAGCTGGTTCCTGTGACATTCTTGGTGTTCTTTTTACTTTATAGGTTTTCAACCAAACACCGTTGCAGGGCGTCACAGTTTCATACTATTACACTCAGTGAATCATCTCGTTCCAGGTTAACTTGAGTCTTTCTTTGTGTTTTTTTAATTTTTTTTATAAATGTCTCTTTGAATCTGTGTACGCAAGTTAACAAAGATGCATGTACGTAGATGGACATTGTTTTTACTCAATACACGTGGCTTACGTTTGCTTCAGGCGTATGATTATGTAAGTAACTCTGAAGAGTTAATTCTATACTGGGAAAAATAGGATGGTTTAAAACACTCTCGGAAGGTACGGAACTCGAATTCTACTACTGGCGATAGATGATTGAATTCTCAAATCATTGTGAGAGGGAACATTGACCTAGCAGAGGTGTGGTAAGTTTCTGACCGTGATACAATTTCTGATCAACGTCCTTTGTCATATTTGTGTAGATATCAATAGTCAACAGTTTCGACGCAACGCCTACATATGCCATCTTGAACACGCGGCCAGTTTTTTTTAGCCGTAAGCGCCATGTTTATCGGAGCAGGAAACTCTTCCAGAGTGAGGCCCCTTTGTTGGTTTCACTACGGTGAACAGCAGTTATGAGAAATTCGAAATGAGAAATGGCGCTTACGGCTAAAAAAAAAACCTCAGAAAAAATCAATTCTGCGTTCTTGATAGCAGTTTCGTCCAGACTGGACTCCAGCTTTTGCTTTTCTTATTTTTCTCTATCGTCCAAGCCTATAAAATCGAACAAGGCGGATTGCGTTTGGATTTCCCTCTTTCAGATGACTGAGATTGCCCCCCTTGAATCGTTCCGTGTCAAGGCCAGTTGTACTGGCCGCGTGTTCAAGATGCTACATATGCCTGCGTCTCCGGAAATAACTTGATTCCCCCAAGGATCACAACAATTAATTAATTAATTAATTAATTTTATTTTATGCAATTTATATCGCGCACATATCTCAACCACGGATTCAAGGCGCGGGGATTTATTTATGCCGTGTGAGATGGAATTTTGTACACAATATATCACGCATTCACATCGGCCAGCAAACCTCAAGCCTATTAGGGCGAGCATTCACCTTTCACGGCCTATTATTCCAAGTCACACGGGTATTTGGTGGACATTTTTTTATCTATGCCTATACAATTTTGCCAGGAAAGACCCTTTTGTCAATCGTGGGATCTTTAACGTGCACACCCCAATGTAGTGTACACGAAGGGACCTCGGTTTTTTGTCTCATCCGAAAGACTAGCACTTGAACCCACCACCACGATGGTAAGACGATAAAGCAACAGATTCTGGGGAGTTCTACTATCATTGTTCTTTCAGTTCAGCAAATGATCTGATATTCTCAAAGCACGAGCACCGCGAAATGAAGCTAATAATGTCACGGCACGTGTATGCCCATAAGCACACCAAGACTACTGTGACGGTATTCGGTAGTTCTCGGGATCGTATCAATCGAGCTCGCCCGAATCGTTTCGCGCGCGGTCGGTCACGTGAGTGCACACGCATGGGCAACAGCGTTTCCGCCCACCACTAGCTCTCCCGGGACTAGGCATGGCCTACCACATTGAGTTGTTATTGCCAGTTAGTTGTTTACTAGATAAGGAAACCGAATATGAACGTTCCTTGAGGCTGTGAGTCTTGTTTGTTATATGAAGTCTTATATCGCGCGCGTATCTCCAGACTCGGACTCAAGGCGCAGGGATCTATTTATGCCGTGTGAGATGGAATTTTTTACACAATACATCACGCATTCACATCGACCAGCAGATCGCAGCCATTTCGGCGCATATCCTACTTTTCACGGCCTATTATTCCAAGTCACACGGGTATTTTGGTGGACATTTTTATCTATGCCTATACAATTTTGCCAGGAAAGACCCTTTTGTCAATCGTGGGATCTTTAACGTGCACACCCCAATGTAGTGTACACGAAGGGACCTCGGTTTTTCGTCCCATCCGAAAGACTAGCACTTGAACCCACCACCTAGGTTAGGAAAGGGGGGAGAAAATTGCTAACGCCCTGACCCAGGGTCGAACTCGCAACCTCTCGCTTCCGAGCGCAAGTGCGTTACCACTCGGCCACCCAGTTTGTGAACGCTTGACACACAAGCAAATAAACAATGGTGACTGCACGTGAGAGCGAACAACAGAAAGACCCAAAAGCACTGTACTCACGTTAAAATGACGAACACGGAACAAATAACTACCACGTCAGTTTCACCTCTTGGCACACGACACCTACTAAGATGTTCACACAGTCACGTGATGGGAACACTCACTGACATACGGTGGTCACGTGACCCCTGCAGAGATTATGGTTGGATCAATGTAGCCGGCCACGTTCTGTCTTATTGAGACGACAGGTTATGATAATCAACCAGCAGAGTTGATATGTCCAGTCAAATATGTAGGACTAGATGAATACCCGCTTCGCCGGGTACGGCTTCGCCGGGAAGAAGTAGAGCCGAATACCCGGCTTCGCCGGGGACCGGGTATACGCCGGCTTTGCCGGCGCACCGTACGAAGGAAGGGAGATAAACGCGCAAAACACTGGAGAAGATAAGGAAGAGTAATACCCGGCTTCGCCGGGACAGTGACCTTCTAAAAATAGTAACGGGAATATGGATTGAGCGTTGTGTTCTAAAAATAGTAACGGGAATATGGATTGACGCCACACGAAGGAAGGGAGATAAACGCAAAACACTGGAGAAGATAAGGAAGAGTTACTGGGAATGGATCTGGGAAGATGAACAGAAAAACCAAAATCGGTTCAGCGCTGCGCGCTGAGAGCACGTGTTGAAAATTCTCATCGACCAGGTTGTGTCCGGGGTCTACCTGAATATGCCCACCAAATTTGAAGCAGATCCATCGAGAACTTTGGCCGTGCATCGCGAACACACACACACACAGACACACAAACACACAGACACAAGTCGTATATATTACCTGCTATTCAGACTTGGTCGTGTGACAGACGTTATCTTCCACACGAGATTACGTTGATTGTCTAACGAAGCCGTCAGGCTGAGTTAGACATCAGCTAATGGAGTGTGGAAGAAAACTCTGTCACACGACCAAGTCGGAATAGCATTTATGTCTCACAGCTTCAACAGAGGAGAGAACAAACACGTTTTGCGTACTCAGGCTTGATAAACCTAAACACAGGAGCAGCCATTGTGGAGAGATCTACTTTTTGACGAAAGTGACCGAACAACTATGAATGACGTCTCGGTATATGTGAATGACGTCACAGTCATCGTCACAGTCTGTATCTTTTGAAGCATCGCAATCTTCATGACGTCTTTCTGTGTCTGCATCCGCGAAATGTTTGTTCTTTCCGGGATCTTTGTCATCTATGTTCATAACTCTGTCCTTCTAGATTCAGACTAACAAGCCTCGTGAGCGAACCACTTTCCAAGGGCAGCTAAATTCACGTATGGAAACAGTTCTGTCGTCTGGAATGCCGTTTTCAGTATTCTCAGCGTTGAAGAATTTGTAAAGAGAGGAAACGATAACAGCAGGAGAAATAAAAGTCGTGTGTGCATTTTGGGGCTTTTGGAGGGACGATTTCGAGTTTGAATCCGTTCTTGCACATGCTCCAAAGCGTGTAACATACAATCTTGCACACGTTTGCTTTAGTAGTGGCAAAGAAGGAAAGCGTGTGACATATATAGATATTTCACGAGGTCACATTTTCAACAGAAAGACAACGAGAAACAGTTGTCAAGAGAGCCATAAGCACGCATTAGAGCCAGAATAACCCCGAAATATCCAAGCTGTACAATGTCTTACCAATGTGTGTGGAAAACGTACGGGATTGAACGAACTTGATTGAATGTTATTTTTTCGAAAATAATTTTTTTGCAGTAATTGAGTAAACGTCTTCTGAAGTACGTTTTCCATGTCACTCTGGCTTGGGCGGGACTCACACACACACATACACACATACACACACATGGCACGCACGCACGCACGTACGAAGGCACGCACGCACAGACGCACGCACACACACACACACACACACACACAGAGGCACGCAGGCACGTACGAAGGCACGCACACACACGCACGCACACACACACACACGCACATACATAAAAACGTTTCTCTCTCTTTCCTCTCCCTCCCCCATCCCCTCTCTCTTTCTCGTTAGTTCATTAAATCGTCATTTCATCTCTCTCTCTCTCTCTCTCTCTCTCTCTCTCTCTCTCTCTCTCTCTCTCTCTCTCTCGTTCTCTCCCCCCATCTCCCACCTCCAGCCACACAACACACACATGAGTTCCCGTGAACTGAAACAATGACAATTCAGTTTGAAAACTGTTTCTATTTTCGTTTCCTCTCCCCGAATTTTAGGGTGTGAAAAAATTAAGCAATCAAATGACGTCTTAACAGGGCGATCATACGTCCCATACTTTGCCTTCCAATGCGCGGCTTTTTCTTGTGAGAAAAAAATGGCGAGGCAGTTGGCAGGATAATATCATTTTGTGCTGAAGAATTAGGCGGCCACAATGGCCAGGGGAGAGCAATCTCGTTAACTGTTTGCTGCTAAATGTGCAACATACTATATCCGGCGTGATTTGTTTTGTCGGGATTCTGTCCTCTGACACGAAAAACATTTTAGTCTAAAAAGCGTTGACGAAGCGAAACTGTGATTTGCCTTTTTCCTCTTTTCTTTTTCATCATCATCATCATCATCATCATCATCATCATCATCATCATCATCATCATCATCATCATCATCATCATCATCATCATCATCATTAGCAGCATCTGTAGCAGCATCAGCATCAACATCAGCATCAGTATCATCATCATCATTTAAAAAAAAAAGCCGTTGATGGCCTTATATCCTACTTGAAGAAAGCGGAGGTTGCATTGTAGCGACCTCACTTTCAATGATTATTACTGACAATATCATTTGCAAGCTGTACGACGGAAAGGAAGACCTGGAGCAGACGGCATCATTCGTCTTGCTGACATTATAAGAAGTATGATTGTCAAGAAGAAGAAGAATGATTCTTACTGCTGTACGAAACGATCAGGGGGCCCGGTAGTTCAGTTGGTAGAGCACTGGACTCGTGATCGGAAAGTCGCAGGTTCGAATTCGGACCGGGACGGACACGGGTCAACTTTATGTGAAGACCCAGAGACGGAAGCCATGTCCCACTCCCGTGTCACCACAATGGCACGTTAAAGACCTCGGTCATTCTGACATGAGTGCAGATGGCTGATACCACCCAAACACGCATACACTTGTGTATCTCGTCAAAAGCCGTGAGGGCGTAAAACTCGAATCATATAACCCATATCCTGTCTTTAAGAGGCGAAATATTTAGCCTGTAGGACATAAAGCATTCTCTCTTTCCAAGAAGAAGAATGATTCTTACTGCTGTACGAAACGATCAGAGTATGAGACTGTCACACGTTGTAGAGCATTGTCTCAAAACGAAAGTGATAAGAGTTGTCCGTCCCTGACATAGCCAGCGGCACTGTCGGCGGGTAGTTCCGGTTGTTTTGTTTACGTCCAAAATGGCTGAACGAGAGAAGAAGATAAGTGGTGGATGGAAACGTTACTGTGTCTGCTGTTCAAACTACGCGGGTAAAGACGTTGAAGGGCGGATTGTCATGCGGTTCCATTTTGCAAACACAAACCGGAACTACCTGCCGTTCCAGGGGGGCAAGTCTGTCCGACTATCGCGTTAGTTTCGAGACAGTGCTAGAAAAGAAAGCTTTGACGTTTGTTCTTATTGACCTTCACCCTCCCCTTCCCTCCAATGCCCCCCCCCCCCCCCCCCCCGTCCCCTACACCCACTCCAGTCCCGTTTTCTTGGAGGGTCACCACATAATTATGCCATCAAGAAAACATCAGACGTTTATGTGTGAACATTTGAGAAAGACAAAATAACTGCGCATATTTTCAATGGTCGTGACCAGACTCATGATATATCCCCCTCATTCCAAAAGAAATGCATAAAGACAGACCAAAAAACCCCACCAAAAACCCCGAAAAAAAACCTGTAGATAAAAAAAAAATTGGTAGGTAAGTGATCACACACAAAATGAAGTACTTTTTTTTTATGAAACAGGAACGTTTAATTGTGACATAACAAAACGTTACGGTCACTGATCTTCGACCCAGAGGTCTTTTCAGTTGACACACAGACGAACATTTACAATACAAAAAATAAACTTATCTGACAAATTCGCTCGTTTGGAAGACACAAGCGAGACAATGATTAATGAATTGTAAGTATTTTATGTAATAATAATTTAACGATAAAGTAAAAATGGTAAGTATAAAAGAAAAGGTAAGTATTTTCAAAGCGAAGAAGGAACATCACGAGTCACTTAATCATCTACGCCACCCCGTTGAACAACACACCAGAGGGCGCCAGAGTCTCGCGGTGCGAAACCCAAGATGGCGACCAGCGCTGGAATGACTTGATTCCTGGCGCTACCGTGTGTGTCCATCACTTGTCGCCAAACACTGCCCTCTGGCGGACAATGAGACAAGTCTCTGTGATGAGGGGGAGACAACCCATTGTTTATTGTCTCGGCAAACACGCCTAATCCCTTCTCGTCACCTCTCATCTCGCACTTTCTCACGTTATACCTCTTTCGTTTTGCAGCTGTGAGAGGGGGGTCCGGGACATAATCCTAAAACAAATAGTTTTTAATTTTCAGTTTTCGTTTTTGACCTGGGGTCATCTGTTGTGGGTGACA
Organism: Littorina saxatilis; assembly: GCF_037325665.1. Taxonomy (NCBI): domain Eukaryota; kingdom Metazoa; phylum Mollusca; class Gastropoda; order Littorinimorpha; family Littorinidae; genus Littorina; species Littorina saxatilis. Next base: position 4,798,224 of record NC_090257.1, on the reverse strand, counting down.
AAAGTTCACATTCTGAATGATGATTTATTTTTGTGCAGGCTCCGTCCTTCCTTCCTTCCTTCCTTCTTTCTTTCCTTCATTCCTTCCTTCCTTCCTTGCTTCCTTCCTTGCTTGCTTCCTTCCTTCCTTCCTCTCATTCTTTTCTTTTTTACATTTAGTCAAATGTTTTAACGTAGAGGGGGGGGGGGGGAATCGAGACGAGGGTCGTGGTGTATGTGTGTGTGTGTGTGTGTGTGTGTGTGTGTGTGTGGGGGTGTGTGTGTGTGTGTGTAGAGCGATTCAGAGAAAACTACTGGACCGATCTTCATGAAACTTGACATGAGAGATCCTGAGTATGGTATCTCCAGACAATTGTTTTCATTGTTTTGGATAAATGTCTTTGATGACGTCATATCCGGCTTTTCGTGAAAGTTGAGGCGGCACTGTCACGCTCTCATTTTTCAACCAAATTGGTTGAAATTTTGGTCAAGGAATCTTCGACAAAGCCCGGACTTTGGTATTGCATTTCAGCGTCGAGGCTTAACAATTAATTCATGAGTTTGCTCATTAAAGTTGTCATTAAAATCGATTTTTCGCAAACAGATTTAAAATTGATTGCATCGTATTCTTCATCACATTCTGAATCTAAAAATATATACATATGTCATGTTTACTCTTAAAATGTGATCACAATTAACGAAAATAGATTAGTTAGTCTTACGATTAAAATTTAAGAAATCGATCCAAAAATGATTTCATCTTATTTTTTATCATTTCCTGATTCCAAAAACATATAGATATGATAGGTTGTATTCAAAACAAGCTCAGAAAGTTAACAAGAGGACAGAAAAGCGCGCTTTCCTGCTTAGCACAATACGCTACCGCGCTAATCTTGCGTGTCAATATCACTACGCTTTGCACGTGGGAGGTGGGCGATTTCCTTCACGCGGGGATTGACGAAGCTGTACTGTCTTGGTGAAAAAATACAGTGCGTTCAGTTTCATTCCGTGAGTTCGACAGCTTGACTAAATGTAGTAATTTCGCCTTACGCGACTTGTTTTCATTTCTTTCTTTTGTTTTCTTTTATTTTTTCTTTCTTTCTTTCTTTCTTCTTTTCTTTTGAAGGCAGAGGTGCATCTTACAAATGACTGTTTTAACCTGTGATTCACACCTCAGGTACAAACAGAAAAGAAAAGTTGCTGCCACAAGGTAATAACCAACAACAACAACAACAACAACAACAACAACAACAACAACAACAACAACAAAAACAACAACAACAACAACAACAACAATAACAAACAAACAGTGATCAACAAGGTCCCAGCGATTACAGTAATGATAGCAAATATAGCCTCAGTGCAGAAGACTGCCAATCGCTAACAACTTAGAATTCCAAGCATTGTACAGGTATGCTCAATCACTAATCTCGAATGGCTTCTCGATGGTTGATTTTATCGCCTAACAAGTTCACTTGCACGTCGTCTTCGTCCTAATCTGCGGCTTAACCTTCCATACAACAGTCGTGGTACTGCTGCGATCACTCGTTGATAATTGCAAAGAGAAAGGAAGTCCGGAGTAATCGACCAATCACAGCAATCTTCGCCATTCACCGCGGGACAGTCCCGGAGGAGGAAGACGCGGCCGCCATTTTCTTTGAAGAAACCAGAACGATTGAAGATAAGGCAGCTGTGCAGACTAACAGCTTTCTTCGGATTCGTGTACCGTGTGCTAATTAGATTGTGATGGATTGTGAGAATGTTGGAAGGCGAAAAGCATGCGAGCATGTGTGAAGTCAGACTCCTGCGAGTCTATTTTTCTATCCGATTAGCCTGCAGAAACTGAGATTGAGTCAATGCCAGTACATGACAAAATGTTATGTTTTCAAAACTTGTTTTATTCCCCCGTCTGTCATTGTTTAATACTAATACCCTCTAGAAAACATAATTCGTTCGATAGCAGTCTTTCGAATTTGTTTGTTTCTTTTTTTAAATCCGAAATTGTATCTTTTGCGAAGTTTACATTTTTTTTACGTTTCAGTCGTGTTGTGTGAATTCAGAGTAGAAGAAAAACCTGGCAGATTTTTGTGCTGCAGTTCTTTGTGTGTTCTCGGCGAAAACGTAAGATAAAGAGCCTTACAAATTATTTGTGTATCGTTAGTGAAATCTTCCAGTTCCACAGATCCCTTTTGTGTCTGCTTGAATAATGCATGTACAAGCATTTTCTTCGAAAGATACTCACTAGATCATTGTTTATCTCTTGTGTGTATTATCTTAAACGGTATTTATAAAAATCTTACAAGTTTTACTGGCTGATTACATCTATTTCATCGATGAAAATATAGACGCTACTGCCCGCCCGTGTCTGTTGGCAAAAGTGTAAAAGACTTTGTCCTGTTTACACCTCTACTTTCTCTCGGAAAAGAGAGAGAGAGAGAGAGAGAGAGAGAGAGAGAGAGAGAGAGAGAGAGAGAGAGAGAGAGAGAGAGAGAGAGAGAGAGAGAGAGAGAGAGAGAGATTGATTGTGTGTATGCGTACGTGTGTGTGTGCCACGTGTGTGTGCGTAAGTGGGTGTGCGTAAGTGTTTTGCGAAGCTTATTCCATAAGTTTCATTTTCTTTTTTAAAAAGTTGACAAACACCCCTTGAACACCAGTGGGCTGAGAGCTCATTGTCTCCCATTATCTACAGGTAAGTGCTAAATAAAGTCTAAACATTGTCTCCTCAGTAAGCACCAGCCACGCACCTTTTAACCCATCGACTGGTTTAGCGGTGATCAATTATCCCCCCAGAAAAACAACCAGCCATTTTAACGGCAATTTAATCGTGTTGACAGTGCCGCACAAAACCGACAAAACGTAAATGGGCCCACAGCATTCAAAACGCCTGAACCATTTAACAGTTTGCACAGTGTTCCATTCTGTCCATTTTAACACAAGGTTCAATAGAAACCATCAAGGGGCATTTCAAAATGGATTTCAATTAGAGCAATCGCCGCTCAATACCGCTTGAGATTTGTAAACAATACACTACATTTTCTCTCGTTCGGTAAAATCACTCCGCAGCAGAATACATTATTAATTTCACTTTCCGCTTCACTCTGTCAGTTCCGTTCTGTGCAAATGGCCGCTGACTCAGGAACCAGCAACGTCACGTTCCAGCCAGAAAAAGTAAAGCCTGCGATCATTGGGCGACGGGTGAACGTCACGTTTCTTTGAAATGCAACGTCGGTAGTGATTGGTCTGCTTGGGTGCAGCTCTGAAAACACATGCCCGACAATAAAACATTTCCTCTGCGTCGCGGTTCTGCTTCCGCTACCAGGGAAAGACAATGCTTCCGTTCACAAGGGGGACAATCCCCTCTGATGCAGAAGCCTGAGAAAACTGATAGAAGTAGTGGAGCGATAACAATTTTGTGTGGGTTGGGTCCTAGACCATTTATCCTGGACCGCCAACTAGCTCTCTCTCCGCTCTTTCTCTGATCTATTACGAGGTAGCGGCCTCTCGCATTTAGGAACCTACGCTTACATGACCTTTCAGAAATCAGGGGGATGTCATATCCGGTGTCGATTGTAAACATGGACGAAGTTGCCGAGGTAAGTTCTGAAAATGCTAAAATAAACTCAGCTAAAGTGCATAATTATGGAACATGTTTTTCGATGAGTTTTGTTAAGTTTAGTTTGGAGTTTTGGAAAATCCAGTTCATTGTCACCTCCCATTGTCACAAATAACTGGAGCGTGCTTTCTTTTCACTGTCTTCGAATCGCTGGCCTTTCAAACCGGACGCTAAGCGCCCCTGAAAGTCGAGCGTCGTAACCTCGAAGGGTCACGTGATGAGTTGGCGGTCCAGGCTATTTGGCCTATGGTTGGGTTTACTTTGCCAGATAGATAACTTCATAAAGATGGAAGAAAAAAATGAAAGGGGGTGGGGGGGGGTTGGGGGCAAGGCAAATTGGATGGAATAAAACGAAATAAATACTGCTCTGCTCTTTTTTTTCTTCTTTTCATGTTTACCATAATAAGTGTTTGGACTGCACATTTTCAAAATGTAAATCATTATGCTTGCAAATCGATTTTGCTTTGGGGTGGTGGGATTAGGTCTGATCGTATAGTCTTTCTTAAAACTTCTCAAATCATTTCAAAGGGTACACAATTCGATTTGTGGTTGGAACAGAGACATTTTACAGCACTAACACCTTAAGAGTAATGTTTCAACGTTAACTTACTCCAATTTTTAACGGTGTTTTAATGAAGGCAGTCATCATATATACAGACATTATACTTGTATGTTTTGTTTTCTTTTGCGTTGTCCTAAGTTTTAGTCTCTGACATCAGTAGAACTTGCTTCGGCAGGCCAACATTTTCTATCTAGCCTTGCAGGCACACTCTTTTCCGTGACATCAGTTTGGTTCACCATCACAGGCTATGATCCTGCCAGGCTTTATACATGGGAAATAAGACAATCCCTCCACTTGGACATTTACCAAAAATGAAAAACGTGGGTACTCTCTGTGCACCATAGTTTTTTTTTAATGAAATAATTTCGTAAAATATTTATTTTGGAGGAAATAAAATCATAAAAAATTCAACTCACCACAGCAAGCATGCAGTCAGGGTGTTGACTGTGAACGTGTGTCCAAAGTGGAGGGATTGTCTTATCTCATGTAAAAACCTGGTCAGATCATAGTCTGAGAGGAACCGGCGCGGTTGGCCTAGTGGTAAGGCGTCCGCCCCGTGATCGGGAGGTCGTGGGTTCGAACCCCGGCCGGGTCATACCTAAGACTTTAAAATTGGCAATTTAGTGGCTGCTCCGCCTGGCGTCTGGCATTATGGGGTTATAGTGCCAGGACTGGTTGGTCCGGTGTCAGAATAATGTGACTGGGTGAGACATGAAGCCTGTGCTTGCGACTTCTGTCTTGTGTGTGGCGCACGTTATATGTCAAAGCAGCACCGCCCTGATGTGGTCTTTCGTGGTCGGCTGGGCGTTAAAGCAAACAAACAAACAAACAAACAAACAAACATAGTCTGAGATGGTGAGAAGGACTGTTCACACAGGAAGGAGTGTGCCTTTAATATTCCAGAGAAATGAAATACAAAGGCATATCTGTATCAACGAGGGGAAGTCTGAGTAATTCTGTGTAAGGATAGATAATAATAATACGAGAATAATTATTTATAACGCGCACATATCTCACCACAAGGCGACTCAAGGCGCACTCATACACATTCTTTCGCATGAACAACTCAAGCACACTCATATACTCTTACGCATAAATTACATGAACATGACAAGGCAACGACACAAACAGAGGCGTTTTGGTCTTCAAGTTTACTGATCTCAGTTTAAAAGCCCCAGGACTAAGAGGATTCTACAGACACACGCCTAGCTGAGCAAACTGGACAAAGTTGCAAAATCCAACGCTTGAGGAAGCAAACAGTATGGTGAATTCCAAAATCGCACCCTTCAACAAAAAGAAGAAAAAAAAGAGCCAGAGTGTAAAATTGTGAAATACTTCTTTCCAGACCAGCAAATTGATGAAGAGCGGGGCTAATATGAAAATGAAAAAGCGCACACAGAAAATTCACACAGCTTTTTTTTTTCCTTCTCCCTCTTCTTTTTTTTCTGTTCTTTTTTCTGTGTTCCCCTCCTTCCGAAAATTGTGCTTGAGGGGGAACAATGACTGAGTGAGAGAGTTCAATGTATTAAGCGGTCTTAGTGTGGTGAGGGGAAGAGAGTAAACCCGCTTAACTCAATTATGTCCCCCTGCTGCGCTGTTGTCGCCCTTTATGGGTCTTTTGGTAACGCTTCTGTCCCCTGTCGGATCCATATTATCCCCCTTTTCGAGGGTCGATGGGGAACCGTGAGGAATTAGCTCTGGGTTTCTGTGCTATGGTTGGTTGTATTCGACAGGGGTGTGTGTATAGAATTCAGTGTGCGAATTGGGGAGAGGGATGGTGTGTGTGTGTGTGTGTGTGTGTATGTGTGTGTGTGTGTGTGTGTGTGTGTGTGTGTGTGTTGGTGGGTGTGTGAGCGCATGCGTTTCTGTATGTGTGTGTATACGTGTGTTTGTGTGTGTGTGTGGGGGTGTGCGCGTGCGCGCGTTTGTGTGTGTGTACGTGTGTGTGTGCTTGTGCTTGTGTGTGAGTACGTGTGTGTGTGTGAGTACGTGTGTATGTTCTTGTCTGTTGGATAATAAACAATAACAACCAACCAATCATCCTATCTGTTCTTTTTATCTTGCTCAGTGCCCCATCATCCACGCACTTTTGTTTCACTTATGTATGAGTTTTGTATTTGCGCCAGTAAGTCAACTCGGGCCATCACTAAAAGAGTACATGCGATTACTATGATGTTGATGCTTACAGTTATGTTAAAGTACTTACCGTATGCACGGTATGAGTCATAACAACTGACCTTCATACAATTATGAATTAAACGATTGGAATGTTCAGTTGATTATTGATGTGATCAATAAGACAAAAAGTGAAACAACGTAGTTTAAAATGGATCATTCAATTTCCCTCTTCTTCAGTTTTTTTAAACTCAAAGGTTTTTGTGGTCGGATCTCAAAAAGCAAGAGAAACCGTACAGTTGCCTCAGCGTCAGTGGGGAAAGGGAGAAAACCCACTCTCTCTGCTCTCTCTTCTCTCCCTTCGCTTCTACCCATGGCCTGCTGCCAGTTTTGTTTCTGGGCTTGTGGTTCTTTTTGTCTGTCTCAATGGCTCCCTCTTGTGTCTTCCCAGAATGCCCTCCGCCCACTTCGCTTTGACACAATTTCCGCTACAAGAGCCACCAACTGCTCCTTTTCTCGCGCGTTCTCACGGGGCGCGGGATTTGGGCCCGGAGCGGTAATTGAAAAATATTGAATATCACACACTCACGGTTGCGCTTGCGCGGCGACAAGTGCCAGCGCCGTCTATTGACGAACGAGGGGGGATAATGGAGGGGTAAATAATTAATCGCATCAAAATTGAGCCTTAATAGAGTGTAGTTTATGCGGCCGGCGCTTACTGTTTATGGCTGTAATTGTGGGTGAATCGCTCCATTATGGCCTGACAGTGAGTGAGGCAGAGGGGATGGTGGTGGTGGTGGTGGGGGTGGCGGGGGGTGGCCGGATGGGGGTTGGAGGGGGGTCTTGGGGCTAGATGATGAGGGCTGGCTATGGAGGGTTCACGACAGGGTGGAAGCAATGAGAGTCCGCTGCTATGGTTCTCACGCCGGGAGCCAAAGATCGACGCCATATTAGCTTTCCCTTTGTAATAACCGCAGCTTGCCTTCGATCACTATCAAAGTTTATATTTGTCTTAGTTTTCTCGTTACGCTCTTGTAGGCATAACTAGTGTAATGGCAAACCCCCCATGCCTTGGAGACATAATGTATAAAGCACACATGTCACGGTGACAATGGGCGGTTCTGGTGAGGTTATGCCCCCTCTTTCTTTCGACTGGTAACTGGCGCCACCTCGGGAAAGATCACACGAGAAAGGAAAAAAACAAACTTGCATTGGTTCCAAATAGCATATCGGTTTGGTAACAGTTCGTGTGTAAGTCGTGCATTTTACTACGGTAAACAGACAATTTTCTGTTCTGGTGAGGTTATGCCCCTTCTTTCTTTCGGCTGGTAACTGGCGCCACCTCGCGGCAAGACCACATGAGTTGTCTCGCGTTATCACCCTAAAAGCGCTCATTGTGAACATGGCCCAGCGAACTCCTTTGTTTTCCAAACATAGGCCAAGACAGCGTCGAAGAATAACCCTAACAATAACAATAAGTATAATAGTAGCAACACTTTATTGTCAATCACAATATTACATTAAAATGGATGTGGGTATTTGTCAGCCTGTGACACGAGGCAAATGTGATTCAAAAATGTTTGAAACCCCACTGTGTCTGACAAACATGAACCCTGAAGAAAATGTGCTGTTTGGCAACTTAAGATTCAAGTTTATACTGATATCTACAAATATTTTTGACATGATTACCCTCGGCGCTTATCATTCTCTGTCAAGGCGTGAACGCGCGGGCTTATCCTGCAAAATGTTTTTTTTTCTTTAAATTTTGCGCTGCATCCATTAAAATGTTCCAGACATTTCCACGCAAGTTTGATGCCATTGAAATGAATACTCAAGTTGTCCCCTCAAAGTGAGTGTGTTTTGCGTCTGCTTGTCAGTCAGTAGGTTTGCACCCGTTCTGTTACCGGCACGGTTGGCCTAGTGGTAAGGCGTCCGCCCCGTGATCGGGAGGTCGTGGGTTCGAACCCCGGCCGGGTCATACCTAAGACTTTTTTTTTTTTTTACACGTTTTTATTTCTTTTTGGTACACAATACCTAAGACTTTAAAATTGGCAATCTAGTGGCTGCTCCGCCTGGCGTCTGGCATTATGGGGTTAGTGCTAGGACTGGTTGGTCCGGTGTCAGAATAATGTGACTGGATGAGACATGAAGCCTGTGCTGCGACTTCTGTCTTGTGTGTGGCGCACGTTATATGTCAAAGCAGCACCGCCCTGATATGGCCCTTCGTGGTCGGCTGGGCGTTAAGCAAACAAACAAACAAACAAACCCGTTCTGTCAGTCGTTGAAATCGCTGTGTTTATTGTGTGTGCGTCTTTGTCTCTGTCTGCATCTCTGTCTCTGTCTAATCTCTGTTTCAGTATCTGTTTCTCTCTCTCTCTCTCTCTCTCTCTCTCTCTCTCTCTCTCTCTCTCTCTCTCTCTCTCTGTGTGTGTGTCTGTATGTGTGTTTGAGTATCTGTCTGTGTGTCTGTGTGTGTGTCTCTCTCTCCCTCCCTCTCTCTCCCTTTTTCTATTTCTCTCTCTCACTCTCTCTTGCATTGCAAAGCAGTGATCTCTTACTGTCAAATATGCACTTGTTTTGTCTTTTTCTTTTATCTCTTTCTTTCATCTCGCTCTCTCTCCCTGTCGCTGTCACCCCCCCCCCCAACCCCTCTTGCTACTTTTCACTTAAACTTTCACGATTCTGCTGAGCCGACAGTTTCATTTATTGAAATTAAAATGTATTCGATCGGAGCTTGACGCAGATCTTTGGGGGTACTGCCGGGTCATCAGAGAATTGAACTTTGGTGCCCTCAGGCGAACAGTAACAATTAACTGAGGGTTTGTTTACCTGTCTCTCATCATGTGCTTGTCTACATGCTTTTTTACCGATCAGTTTCTCTTTAACTGCCTCGTTATGTCTTTGTCTACATACATATGTCTGTCTCTCACTTTTTTCTCTCAAACTCTCTCTCTCTCTCTCTCTCTCTCTCTCTCTCTCTCTCTCTCTCTCTCTCTCTCTCTCTCTCTCTCTCTGAGCGCTCTCTCTTTCTTTAAATATAGCTCGTTCTCTCTCTCTCTCTCCCTCTCTCTCTCTCACTCTCTCTCTCTCCCTCTCTCTCTCTCCCTCTCTCTCTCTCCCTCTCTCTCTCTCCCTCTCTCTCTCTCCCTCTCTCTCTCTCTCTCTCTCTCTCTCTCTCTCACTCTTCTCTTTCTATCACTATCTAACTCTTTTTATCCTTTCTCTCACCACGTTCTCTTTCTCTCTATCTCTGTATCTCGCATTCTCTCTCTTCCTCTCTCTCTCTTATCTCCCTCTATTTTTTCTCTGCGTCTTACCCTCCCCCCCCCCCCCCCCCTGCTCCCCTACCTCCTTCCCTCCTAATGTATTCTTCCTCTAACCTTTTACGATTCCACTGAGATGACTTTTGACGTACAAGTCGACAGTTTATTGACATTAAAACGTGTTCAAGGAAATGACCAGATCACCCTTCGATTGGAGCAGCTTGGCGCTTGACGCCAATCTAAGGTAGTACCAGTCATCAGTGAATTGAACTTTGGTGCCCTCCGGCCGCCAGAAACAATTAGAGTGAATTATTGATGATCCAATTGCTTTAAGTACCGTGCCCCTTGCAGTGAAATGCGCAAATACTCATGTCGATAAATGGAGGAGAAAGGAAAAGCTGAAAGACAAGAGAAAGAGAAAATGTTCTTCGATTTATTATAACAGACAGTAAAAAGCTATGAGAGAGGGAAGGAGGTGGGGCGGGGGGGAGAGAGAGACAGAGAAAGAAAAAGAGAGACAGAGAAAGAAAGAGAGAGAGAGAGAGACAGACAGACAGACAGACAGACAGACAGACAGACAGACAGACAGACAGACAGACAGACAGACAGACAAACGGAGACAGACGGAGATGGGTGATACAATGATTTTTAAAGTCGTTTTTGAGCTGTTTTTGGGTCGATATACTTGTGAATGTAATGTTTTGTCAATAACAAACGTTCCAACAACCTACCTTTCTTGTTTTTTTATTCTGAATTTTTGGAACGTTGGCAGTCTTTTTGTTTTTGGATGTGTTTTACTTGTCACATTGATTACAGTGCTGTCCTTTTTGTGTTCTACGCGCGTCTATTGGCAATCATTTAATGATATTGAAATGTAACTTTTTTTTTTTTAGCCCTTGACGTGTTTCATTTGTTTAATGCATATTACATATGCTGATTATATTTGTCATTATCCCTTTTGCTTCATTTCCTACTTTATGATGTTTACAAAAATAATTATCAACCGCTTTTGTTTTCAAATTACCTAAGTGTAGTTTTCTTCTTCTTTTGAACTTTATGCTGCGCTTGCTTTTCTGTGCATGCTGGTCTATCACTGTTTTCCTAGTTCTAATGATTAACTCTCACGCACATCTTTTATTGTTATTTGATTATATGAAGAATAGGACACAAACGACTGCAGGCGAGAAGAACTATGGAACAAAATAACAATGAAAATGCACTCACCAGAAAGATGGACATTTAATCATGAATACGAACATTGACTGGTTTCGACACTTACGGCTTCTTCAGCAAACCAAAAGGGAGAGATGACAAAAGGAGACATTAGAAAATTAGGACAGACAGTACCATGTCATTGTTTTTGTTTTTTTTAATTTTCCGTTTAATGTTTTTTTTAGTTGAACGTTTAGTGTGGTCCTGTTCTTTGCTGATGTTCTTGTGTATCTTTCTGGCATCTCTCCTTTTATCTATCTATTTATTTGGTGTTTAACGTCGTTTTCAACCACGAAGGTTATATCGCGACGGGGAAAGGGGGGAGATGGAATAGAGCCACTTGTCAATTGTTTCTTGTTCACAAAAGCACTAATAAAAAAATAATGCTCCAGGGGCTTGCAACGTCGTACAATGTATGACCTCACTGGGAGAATGCAAGTTTCAAGTACAAAGGACTTAACATTTCTTACATACTGCTTGACTAAAATCTTTACAAAAATTGACTATATTCTATACAAGAAACACTTAACAAGGGTAAAAAGAGAAACAGAATCCGTTAGTCGCCTCTTACTATGCCTAGTAAGCATCGGGTAAATTCTTCCCCCCTAACCCGCGGGGGGTATCTCTCCTTTTATTTTCTGACGAAGACCTAAGTGTCAAAACCGGTCCATGTTCGTGTTCATGTTTAAAATAATGTCCATGTTTCTTGTGAGTACAGTTTGCTTTTTGTTATTTTGTTTGTTCTTGTTTATATGCTTTGTATTGGACAAAAATTGGTCCCTTGCCTCACGCCCCTCGGGATATCAATCTCTCTCTGTGCATGGCGCGCGTTCAACCTCAGCTTCAGTCTTTTTCCTTTAATGTCGCATTTCCTTTGTTGTCGCTTTCATGAGATTGTATTTACATTATTAACTTTTGACTGTCACATATTTTGTCTTTCCCTCAAAGGCCTAACCAAAACATGGCGAACACACACACCCACACACACACATACGAGAGGTTGCGAGTTCGACCGTGGGTCAGGGCGTTAGCAATTTTCTCCCCCCTTTCCTAACCTAGGTGGTGGGTTCAAGTGCTAGTCTTTCGGATGAGACGAAAAACCGAGGTCCCTTCGTGTACACTACATTGGGGTGTGCACGTTAAAGATCCCACGATTGACAAAAGGGTCTTTCCTGGCAAAATTGTATTGGCATAGATAAAAATGTCCACCAAATACCCGTGTGACTTGGAATAAAGGCCGTGAAAGGTGAATGCTCGCCCTAATATAGGCTTGAGGTTTGCTGGCCGATGTGAATGCGTGATATATTGTGTAAAAAATTCCATCTCACACGGCAGACACACACACACACACACACACACACATACGTGTATAAGGTCACAAATGAGGACTTGCTAATACACACATTCACACAACGGATAGTGCGTTTGTAGTGCACTTGCACTACAACGGCACTGGGCGCAGTGCCTTTGTAGTGCACTTGCACTACAACGGCACTGAGTGCAGTACTCGCTCCGGCATCGACGAATTTTACACTAAAAAAGGCACAAAATTTGACCTATTTCGTCGCCTATAGAGGACGGAAAGAATGTCATTTTGAACATTGTTATGACATTCTTTCCGTCAAATTGAGGCATGTACTTTCAGGAAATATAGTTGAAAAAAATGGGGAATTTTTTGGCATCCCCATTTTTTTTCAAATTCTCCATTTGTTACCAAGTGTGTACAGATTTTTTCCTCATTTGTATAGATGTACACGCCCACACACACACACACACACACACACACACACACACACACACACACACACACACACACACACACACACACACACACACACACACACACACACACACACACACACACACACACACACACACACACATACAAACAAACAGACATAAAAGAAAAGAAATTTTAAGAGAAAAAAAGAAACCTTCGTAAAAAAAAAAAAGAAAAAAAAAAAGAGTCAGTTCAGAATCCCCCCTTCCCCGCTTCTGTTCTATCAACTACCTCACCACTCACGATCTTTCGCTGCACTAATTGACTGATCCAGCAATCATGATCAGGAGCACACGAGCAGGTACCACGCCTATCAAATATACTTCGACGACGGCGCTATCATAAACAGATCAGCAGGTGCTTAAATGAAGAATACTCAACAATCACCCCAATATTGTTTTATCAATGGTTTCTTCCGCAAAATGTCATGAATCTTCAGTGATTTTCGTTTTAAAAAGACAAGAGCCGAGTCTGTCAACAAAAGAGATATGGCAGTGCGGGATAGGGGGTATGACATGACAACAGCTTGAAGCTTCCATTTGTGCCAGCCAGCACCTCAACAAGACCACGCAATGAGATTGTTCAATAAACCCCTTGACTTCTGGAAGAAATTGGTTAAAAAAAAATCAATGCCAAAAAAAAAAAAAAAAAAAAATCAATGCCAAAAAAAAAAAAAAAAAAAAAAAGCGGGGGCAAAATTGTTTGGATTTACTTGTGCCAGATAAATAAACTTCGTAAAGAGGGAAGAAAAAAACGTTTGCCAAAAAAGAACAACCCAACATAACAAACAAGGTGTAACAATTCAACCAACATTGAGAAAATGGTATTCAGGGGAGGCAATCATCCTCTGCATTTCAGAAATTATGTCCCTTATCAGAGTATAGACATTTTGTATGATAGCAAAGTATGCATCTGATACACATTATGGCAGTCAAATGGTCAAAGTCTGTTTGAACTTAGATTTTTAAAGCAGAACAAAACACATCAATTTAACACGGCCCACCATGGGCTTGTTGTCAAAGTTTGTTAAACTTTGAAGACCGCCAGACTGCTGTCCGACACACACCTGATCTGCACTATGAAGAGATCACAATAACTACCTTTGACCATTAAAATAATGATTCGGGGGGCCCGGGTAGCTCAGGTGGTAGAGCACTGGACTTGTGATCGAGAGGTCGCTGGTTCGAATCCGGGCCGGGACGGACACGGGTCAACTTTATGTGCAGACCCAGAGACGGTATCCATCTCCCACCCCCGTGTCACCACAATGGCACGTTAAAGATCTTGGTCATTCTACCATAAGTGCAGATGGCTGATACCACCTAAACACGCAAACATCAAAAAGCCGTGAGGGCGTAAAACTCGAATCGTATAAACCAATTCATGTCCAATATAGGCAATTAAGACCTGACGGACAATAAGCCCCTTAAAATTATTTATCATCATGATAAAAACAGACAACCCCGCTTCCTGTACTGAATTTAGTACATAAGATATTTATCAAGGTTCATGGGCGCTGTTTCGAGTCGGACATCTTCACTTTAAAACGAACTAATTGACTCATCCAGCGATCATTATGTCGCACAAATGAAGCGATTTGTCACATATCGGCAATAGCCGGGAAACCACCTTATCATCATCCGTTGATCGTAATGCGCTCGAAGACCGCATTTGAACTCGCTGGTAGCGTTTCATTGGAGACTGTAGCATATTCTCTGTAGTGTTTGGTTTCACCGCTAGAGGGCCGGCGCGTGAGGAGTAGCCAGTCCATTTAATTTTCCAGCCATTCTTCGCTGTGAGGAGATGGATGGAAAGAGATAAAACACGTTGGACTGGAGAGAGAGAGAGAGAGAGAGAGAGAGAGAGAGAGAGAGAGAGAGAGAGAGAAAGAGAGAGAGAGAGACAGAGACAGAGAGACAGAGATAGAGACAGAGACAGAGAGAGACAGAGACAGAGACACAGAGACAGAGACACAGAGAGGAACAAACTACAAAAAGAAACCACCCAAACCAAAGTAGCCCGAATTAAAAAACCGAGCAGAAAAAACAGACACAGACGCACGCACACACTTACGTTCGCGAGCGGCATGAACGCACGCACGAATGAATACACGCACACATACATACACAAAAACGCACGCACGCGCTCGCGCACGCACGCACACACACACACACTTGAGTAGTAAAATCGGGTTTGTATGACCACCACTCAGTGCCAAATCTCGTACTTCTGAGTCAATCCCAGAATTTGGATTTGTTTTGAAAGAGCATACAAGTCGGACCATTTAACGTACACACTTGAAAATACGTGAACTTATCATCCCATATGTCAAGCCAATGTAAACCGATTATGAAGTAAATCGCGGATGCAATTTGGGAGTCATTAGTATTCTAATGGGTGGCATTTTTGGGGGTTCGCCTGTACAAAGAAAACAACAAAGTTTTTCTCGGTTATCTGGTCATCATTAATGGTGGAAAATTACTTCTGAGGCCCCTGCCAGATTGTAGTTTGACCCAGCCTCATTTACATGATATACAGACAGGTTTAGTTATCACATGAGTGGTCTCTCTCACATATGTGGGATAACATAAATTTGATATATGCATACACAAAAACACGCACAAAAAACACAACAAAACGAAAATAAACACTCAACAACACGTGAGCAATAATACATCCATATAAAGTTAATTTATACTAAAAAGTAAGCAGCCAAACAACAAATATTCAGGAAGCTCCGAGCTCATCGTGAGGATAACTGCTTCGTTTAATGCAATGAAGTACTGAGCAAACAAAAATAAACTAAACGCTCAACAACACGTGAGGACTATAAAAAATATAGTATACGTATATAAGTAGAATAAGAAATAAGTAACAGTGCAAAATAGCGCTCGAAGGCATCGTTTTAAGGGGCGGTAATTCAAAACCATGTAGACCAGCGCACGTGCTTCACACGTGACAGACAGACACAAACCACATAGTTTTATAAGGTTAAGTGATAGATTTTGATTACCCAGTGGTTACCATGTTAATGATCCAGTATCTGATTATTGGTAGGTCATGTTGTTTAACGATTTTACTGAAAGTCAAGATTGAGTGAATCTTGCTTAAGGTTTTTCTGTGTATTCACATGACTAACCTCAGCTTAATTAGTTTGGACAACACTTTGGACGAAATTATTGCTGCTGCAGAAACATTTAATTGGCAAGTCTGTGACAGTCATCGTCTCTCTGACCCCCCCCCCTCCCCTGTATACCCACCTTACCGACTCATATCTCCCCGATACTTTTGTTGTTATATTTTTTCTTCTTTTTTATTGTAAAAAATGTATCTTGTCTGTTTTACATTTCTAACAAGGGTATGAGCAATTCTCTGACCTCGACATCACGTGAAATAATATTTCCTATTTAGATGTACATATTTATAACCACACTTAATATAAGCTTAGCTTGTTGTGTGGTCACAAATGTCTAGTCTGTATCGCATATACATGCCACCCTGTATTTCTTTAATAAAATCTTGTTTAAACCAAACCACATACGGACACATGGGCCACACACCAACAGATAGGAATAAAAAACAACCACAAGGGTTCAGTGTGTAGAACTTGATCGCGGATAGACAGTATATAACTAATGTCTCAAATGACGTAAGCTTTGTGTCTCGTTCTGAACTGAATGTATTGTGTATTTTTGCGTGTCTCCTTACCCACTAAAATGGCTTTAAAACCGGCTTGTGAGAATAATGGCACTCACAACGTTTAGTATGCCACTGCGTTATTGATAGACAAGATATGTCAACAAAACTGACTTTTTTTGGACAACAAATTGATTGTTTTATTTTCACTGATATACAATTAACCCTTAGGCTGGTTGTCGCGACATATGTCGCGCTACTTTATGTATACTGTCACCTGGTTGTCATGTCACCTGGTTGTCACAACATATGTCGCGCTACTGGCTCAGTCTGTTTGGTCGGTTCCGATTACCTCCCATGGCTGCGAAAACCTATATGACCGTTTTTTGTTATTTTTCTCTCTGTTATTGTTAATTCACCAGTGGCTATGTAACATGTGTTACAGAATTGCACCAGTGTAAGGGAAATGGTTTGGCTGTTTCTCATTTTTTGTCGATTTTAACGCTGGAACCTTGATTTTGCAAAATTGATTTTTTCGTGTGTTTCTGTGTTGTCTGTTTCACTGTAAATTAATGACACCACCAATAAAAAATCAATTTGTTTGCTGAAATTGGTAGGAGAATGAATGACCTTTCTAGTCATATAACTCGTTTGTCAATAAACGGCAGACAGACAGGTAGACAGGCAGATAGTTAGACAGACAGACAGACAGACAGACAGACAGACAGACACTAGACAGACAGACAAAAGTTAGGTACAGACATAAGAGCGTTAAGGACTAAAAGGACTGAAAGACAGGCAGACAGGGACGGATCGACAGCAAGAGGGGCATAAAGACAAGACAAGACAAGGCAAGGCAAGGCAAGGCAAGGCAGGGCAGGGCAGGGCGAAGCAAGACAAGGCAAGGCAAGGCAAGACAAGACAAGGCAAGGCAAGGCAAGACAAGGCAAGGCAAGGCAAGGCAAGGCAAGGCAAGGCAAGACAAAGCAAGACAAGACAAGGCAAGACAAGACAAGACAAGGCAAGACAAGACAAGGCAAGGCAAGACAAGACAAGACAAGACAAAGCAAGACAAGACAAGACAAGACAAAGCAAGAAAAGACAAGGCAATGCAAGACAAGACAAGGCAAGGCAAGGCAAGACAAGACAAGACAAGGCAAGACAAGACAAGGCAAGGCAAGGCAAGGCAAGGCAAGACAAGGCAAGGCAAGACAAGACAAGGCAAGGCAAGGCAAGAAAAGAGAAGACAAGAGACTTTTTTTTTTTATTAATTTGTTTTTATTAACGAAGGTTAAACTTATAGATAAGCATCTTTACATGGCTTTGTTGTTATCTTTTAACGGCAAGCATCCCCTGCCCAACATAACCCTTCACCCTACACCCATCTTTCATCCCCTAATACTAATCATTGGAATTATTATATAATTATAATCGGTTTTGTATACAAACACGAATACCACAGAGTCTCTCAAACAACAACTTGTTTTCCCCCAGTCGTTTCACTTAAAAAGGCGCTACAAATTAATGAACACTTAATCGAGACAAAAACTACAAAATGTAATAGACTTAACGAGAGTCTCCTGGCGAGTATATAACAACTGGCCGCGATGAGTCAGTCACGTGCCAATCCAATAAAGAAAACACATCGTACATCCATTAAAATGATCAGATACAATGCACAGCGTAGTAGCAATTGCGAACCAGTTTAACCGCAAAAACCCCCGAGAGGCACAACAGACAAGCCACAATCTCCTGATCGCTTGTGTCAAGTCAAGTCAAGTTTTATTGTTCATTACCCAGGGGCATTATAAACAATATTCGCAAATTCAAAAATGCACAAAGTACCAAGTGAACAAAAAGAAAAATAGAAGATAAGAAAAGAAAAATAAAATAAATATTTGGAAAACAAAAATACACAAACAGTGAACACAAAATATTATAGTACAGAAAATGCAAACACACACACACACATTGATTCCTGGCAATGGGGGACACAAAACGAAAATACGGTTAACAAATCCCAGCACTATGAAAAATTGCTACTAATTAATTTTATAAATTCCAAGAGTTTCGTCAACAATTTCTTATTTCTTGATACGAACAGTTTTTTGTATTTAAGTGAATTTGGTTTTTTCCAGTAGAATGGTGGAATAAGTTCTGCTCTTTTTTCATTGAAAAAGTCACAAACAAACGAATAATGATACTCATCTCATATATCTTCTGATGTACATTTTCTGCAAATGCGATTCGCTCTAGGTATATTAAGGTATCTTTCTTTCTGTACTGGCAGGTTGTTATTTGTAGTTCTAAATTTCATGAGTGTAACGACTTTTTGGAACGACAAGGATTTAATATAGTCTTCACACACAAAACTATCTTTAAACATTCTATAATTACAAAAAATGTCTTTTGTATCCATTTCTGAGAACCAATTGTGTGTTGCACGGGGCGGTTGACCATCATCGTGTGACGAACGACAGTAGAGGAATCATTTCTTCATTTTTTCTTCTTCTGCTGCGTTCATGGGCTGAAACTCCCACGTACACTCGTGTTTTTTTTGCACGAATGAGTGGGGTTTTACGTGTATGACAGTTTTTACCCCGCCGTTCAGGCAGCTTTTTGGGGAAGCATGCTGAATATTTGTGTGTTTCTATAACCCATCGAACTCTGACATGAATTACAGGATCTTTTCCGTGCGCACTTGGTCTTGGAAGACAGAGGAAGATAGAGGAAGATAGAGGAAGATAGAGGAAGATAGAGGAAGACAGAGGAAGACAGAGGAAGACAGAGGAAGACAGAGGAAGATAGAGGAAGATAGAGGAAGATAGAGGAAGATAGAGGAAGATAGAGGAAGATAGAGGAAGACAGAGGAAGACAGAGGAAGACAGAGGAAGATAGAGGAAGACAGAGGAAGACAGAGGAAGATAGAGGAAGACAGAGGAAGACAGAGGAAGACAGAGGAAGACAGAGGAAGATAGAGGAAGATAGAGGAAGACAGAGGAAGACAGAGGAAGACAGAGGAAGATAGAGGAAGATAGAGGAAGACAGAGGAAGACAGAGGAAGACAGAGGAAGACAGAGGAAGATAGAGGAAGATAGAGGAAGACAGAGGAAGACAGAGGAAGATAGAGGAAGACAGAGGAAGACAGAAGAAGATAGAGGAAGATAGAGGAAGATAGAGGAAGACAGAGGAAGATAGAGGAAGATAGAGGAAGATAGAGGAAGATAGAGGAAGATAGAGGAAGATAGAGGAAGACAGAGGAAGACAGAGGAAGACAGAGGAAGATAGAGGAAGACAGAGGAAGACAGAGGAAGATAGAGGAAGACAGAGGAAGATAGAGGAAGATAGAGGAAGACAGAGGAAGACAGAGGAAGACAGAGGAAGACAGAAGAAGACAGAGGAAGATAGAGGAAGACAGAGGAAGACAGAAGAAGATAGAGGAAGATAGAGGAAGACAGAGGAAGACAGAAGAAGATAGAGGAAGATAGAGGAAGATAGAGGAAGACAGAGGAAGACAGAGGAAGACAGAGGAAGACAGAGGAAGACAGAGGAAGATAGAGGAAGATAGAGGAAGACAGAGGAAGACAGAGGAAGACAGAAATAGAGGATCATAGAGTGATACAGCTGTGAAAAATGTACGTTGAAAATAAAATGCTTTGCAATAATGCCCATCACGATCACGAAAACAAATGACGATCACGATCACGAGACTTGATTTTTTTGTCATCACGGATCACGGGCAAAGTCCCATCACGATCACAGAAATGGAAATTTCGGCAATCACGGTCACAGAAAGGTCAAAAAACGCCAATCACGATCACGATTTTAAACCCTTTGGGGCCCTCATCACAGGTGCGCAATCAGTAACTCTCCCCTATTACGTATCGCACGGAATGACGTCACGAAGCGTACCCCCTGTGTAATTTAATTGCCGTTTAAATGGATTGATCTCCGCATCAGCGATAAAACAACAGTGGGTGAGTGCCCCCTAAGGCGATAAAAGAAAAAAAGAAAAAAAGGGAGGTTTGGGATGGACTAGACATTTGGCAGTAAGAAAAAAAAAGGGGGGGGACGAGGGAAAGGGGAGAGATGGTGAGATAACAGAGAAAGAAGAGAGAGAGAGAGAGAGAGAGAGAGAGAGAGAGAGAGAGAGAGAGAGAGAGAGAGAGAGAGAGAGAGAGAGAGAGAGAGAGAGTGAGAGAGAGAGAGAGAGAGAGAGAGAGAGAGAGAGAGAGAGAGAGAGACTGAGAGAGAGAGGGAGAGAGACAGAGTGAGAGAGAGGGGGAGAGAGAGAAGGAGAGAGAGCGAGAGCGAGAGAGAGAGAGCGAGAGCGAGAGCGAGAGCGAGAGAGAGAGAGAGAGAGAGAGAGAGAGAGAGAGAGAGAGAGAGAGAGAGAGAGAGAGAGAGAGAGAGAGAGAGAGAGAGAGAGAGAGAGAGAGAGCAAATGAGAGAACGAGAGAGCCGCGAGAGAAAGCGAGCAAGTCTTGGTGTGTACTTCTCAGAGAGGTCAACCGAACGGAGTGCCACTCAGTAGAATGTTTTTTTTCACGTGCAAACCTGATACGAGAGAGAGAGAGAAAGATATATTAAGCTGAACAAATAATAATAATAGTAATAATAAAACATTCTTTTATAGCGCTGTTCACCGCCAAATGGCAGTCTCATGGCGCTTTACATTAGACATTAAGATTTGACAAACATTAGACATTAGACATTAAAATTTAACAAACAAGCGACTGTCATCCTCTTTTTCATGCGAGTCGCTTGTTCATTCCAATGCTTGCTATTTATTCTCTCAGGTGCCAGGAGCTTGGTTCCGTATAACTCTCGCTTACTCCATAACGCATGTCGTATGCATTTAGAGCGCTTACTTCCCTTTGGTTATTTAATCTATGAAACTGAACACCAAGCACTCAAAGATACCTTAATTCCTTATTGTGTAAACGATCATATGAACCACTTCAGACGCTACCAGGCTTTTACATGGAATAACAGCATCTTCCACCTGAATGCATGTAAAAAGCTATTAACAGCTTTCTCTGCAGAGTATTTTGTTCTTTTCTTTTGCTGAATTTATTTCGGTGATGGACATAATTATGTGACCCTCCACCACGAAATGAGTTGCATGTCACCTCGCGCGGTCACGGTTCTGCGCTGGGCTCAATATAAGTCCGGGGAGTGTCTAGTAAGTGTGAGGGTCACCTTCGTCACAGGCTTATAACTCAAACAGTTTTCGCTCTTTTCTAAAACGGGTTTCACCACTGAATAGAGCATACAAAAACTCTTTAGGAAAATGTAAAAAATAAGAAAATCATGCAAAGGTGACATGCGACTCATTCCGTGGTGGAGGGTCACATATGTGTCAGTTTCGAAATCAATTCATAAAATCCCCACTTTACGCAGAGAACAGCCATGCTGTGGATTTTGTGTGTCCAAGTTCAGAGATGTTCCGCGTATCTTACGTAAAAGCCTGAACGGAACTAGGATGATTTTGAGGTGGTGGTGACGGTGGAGGCGGGGGCGTAAGAGGGGGAGGGAAGGAGGGGTCAAATTAGTATTTTCCGATTTAGGTCAATACTGTGATCTTCTCCTTTTTGTCGTTCGTCTGTCATGATGGCAGATAATGCGTGGTACAGTGGTTTGTTCGAGAAGCGCCATGCAGGCTCCATACCTCCGTCTAGGTTTTCTGTAGGGGTTCCCCCTCCCAATCCTGTGATTAATTGGAACCTGGCAGTGAGGAGGGTAACACCGCAACAGTTTGGTTACAATCCTTATGTAGATATCTACTACAACTGCAAACTGTTACTGTTACATCAGTTTGCAGACCGGCACGGTTGGCCTAGTGGTAAGGCGTCCGCCCCGTGATCGGGAGGTCGTGGGTTCGAACCCCGGCCGGGTCATACCTAAGACTTTAAAATTGGCAATCTAGTGGCTGCTCCGCCTGGCGTCTGGCATTATGGGGTTAGTGCTAGGACTGGTTGGGTCCGGTGTCAGAATAATGTGACTGGGTGAGACATGAAGCCTGTGCTGCGACTTCTGTCTTGTGTGTGGCGCACGTTATATGTCAAAGCAGCACCGCCCTGATATGGCCCTTCGTGGTCGGCTGGGCGTTAAGCAAACAAACAAACAAACAAACATCAGTTTGCTTTACCTCCACCCGATTTCTCTGGTGAGGCCAGCAAAGGAGGGGAGCAAACCGCAACCATCGGCTATGTCTCGTAACAGCAGCTGTACTAACACGATTGTCTCCCCTTGAGACCAAAATTTAGCCTGCGAGGGAGATTGCTATTGTGACCCTCCACCACGAAATGAGTCGCATGTCACCTCGCGCGGTTCTGCGCTAGGCTTACGTTCTGCAAGAAAAGATTCAGTCTTTCAACACGACGAAGAGAATTGCGTTAGAGGAAGGGGAGAGGGAGATAAAGAATTGTGACAATTTAACCGATTATTATTTTTCACGCAGCTTTTCTAAGTTTCATTCGACCATTAAGAAACTCAAAAGTTCCGAACTTCATTTCTTTTGATAGAAATGGTTAAACATCGTGCTTACCTTTTTTGTTGACCTTTTCCTTTTCGCCATAAGAAAGACAAAGAAAGAAAGAAACAACCAAACAAAATTCATACATCAATTTGTTTAAAGGTATCTGTCTTCTCTCGCAAACACTGATTTATGCACACCGGCTCAAATCCAAATAGGCCGTTTGACATTCATTAAGGGCATCATTCAACTTTGTCATATACAAAAACGAAACAACAACAACAAAAACAACAACAACAACAACAACAACAACACAAACAACAACAACAACAACAACAACAAAAACAACAACACAAACAACAACAACAACAACAACAACAACAACAACAACAACAACAACAACAACAATCATCAAAAATACCCAGCTGCTAGTTGCCCCCTGTGCTGAATGAGAAATGAATGAATGAGTTTTATGAATTAGTTTAGCATATTACGACCACGTTAATCTGTACAATTAATTCAGCAAAACTCTCCCACAATTCGAAGCAAGAAGCCAAGCAGTTCATTGTTGGTGTCAGTGCAAGTGCTAGTCTGCTCTTATCCCATATGCAAGGCTGGCCAGATCTGAGATGGTGATTTATTTTTTATTTTTTTTAAAACGCAGGAAGGACTTTACCATTAACAGAAAAGATAAGTTGTGAGAAAGAAAGGAAGAAAGACAGAAATATAGAAAGAAAGACAGGCAGACGTAAGTTGTAAAATTGATCAACCGTAAAAATATGTACAAGTGAGTCTTTAGTTGAGATCAAGTGACCCTTTACGCTGAACGGTCGGGACCAATTTGTTAAGGCAATGTGAGGCACTAAAATCACCAAAATTAAACGTGGAGACTACATGGAATAACTTAATTTTTTGGGTAGTTATTGAAGTGACTTGTGAAAAGAAATGAAATATATGTGAATACTATTGAACATAGACTGCCGTTGCTATGGAAACTGGCTTAAACAGCGCCGTATTGGATTTCTAGGAAACGGTTTTACAGCAACATCATAAAGGCTTAATATTTGGCACACAAATACGCATGAATTTTATCTACAATAATATAGAACGATATTTGTACTAAAGACTACAGTTGATTTTATATTAATTTTTGTAATAAGGATGAATGAATTTCTAACTGCATATTCATTAATCCTTATTTCAAAAATTAATATAATTTGAACAGTAGTCTTTTCTAAAAAAATCGTTCTATATGATTGTAGATAAAAATCAGGTGTATCTGTGTGCCAAATTTTATGCATTTCTGATGTATGATGTCGCTGTAAAACCGTTTCATAGAAATCCAATATGTTTCCATAGCAACGGCGATCTGTGTCCATTAATATTTACACATTTTTCATTCATTGTTATAAGTCAATTCAATAACTACCAAGAAAACTAGGTTATTCCATGTATTCTCCAAGTTTAATTTTAGTGCCACACATCGCTTTAACATTAACTGACTACGTGACCTCGACACAGTTTCTTAGCCACTATATTTAGAACCTTGACGACACTGTCTTGAACATTTCATTGAACTTTGCATGACATATTCGCATAATATCATGGAACAGACAGTCTCCTGATAAGGACAAGTCAAACTTCAGATTAAACTGTGAATCGTCTGCCTGTCGTATTGTGAACACAGCTATAACTACTGCAGATCTAAATAACGTGTTTATAAGCATTAAGTTACTCTTTATGTTGTACTGTGTTTGTGTGCGAAGATTGTGTGGGAGTAACAATGAATAAAGCACTTGTTTAATCCAAACGGTGCAAACTCCTAATTTTTTTCTCACAATTTTCGTAACTGTTTCAGATATGATGGTAGCCTTTTGGGAATATCTAAACCTAAAACTGTAAAATGTTACCAAAAATTGACATCTAGTCAAATTCAAGGTAAAGTGACATAAATTCTTTTCATCAGTTCAGAGGTGAAAAGTATGTTCGGTTCTACTTTTTGAATATATTTTAACATTATTTATACTAACATGTCATTATTAGTCCCTGTCGATAACTATAGCAATAATTGTGGAAACCAAGATTGAATCGACGTTCAAAACCTAGGCAAATATACAGAATAAGAGAATAATACCAACAGCATGTAATTAGACCCAAAACTATGTGATTGAAAGTAATATTTTAGACTTCTTTCTAACATCTCAGGGTCACAAAAATATGCCACTGAAAGTAATATATTTTAGACGTCTTTCTAACATCCCCGTTTTTCAAAATATGTCACTCAAAGCAACATATATTTTAGACGTCTTTCTAACATGTCAGTGTCACTTATTGTTTTTCTTGATTAAGGATAAAACGTATTGAGTGAATCCAACAACACGTGTAAAGAACATTGGCCCGAATATTTACCAGCCAAGATATTTGATAAGGCACGCGGTCCTTACTCTTCTTCCTGCCAGGGAGACGTCTTATACGGCAATTGTTCCCCCCGCGGGTTAGGGGGAAGAATTTACCCGATGCTCCCCAGCATGTCGCAAGAGGCGACTAACGGATTCTGTTTCTCCTTTTACCCTTGTTAAGTGTTTCTTGTATAGAATATAGTCAATGTTTGTAAAGATTTTAGTCAAGCAGTATGTAAGAAATGTACTGGAAACTTGCATTCTCCCAGTAAAGTCATATATTGTACTACGTTGCAAGCCCCTGGAGCAATTTTTTGATGAGTGCTTTTGTGAACAAGAAACAATTGACAAGTGGCTCTATCCCATCTCCCCCCCCCCTTTCCCCGTCGCGATATAACCTTCGTGGTTGAAAACGACGTTAAACACCAAAAAAAGAAAGAAAGAAAGAAAGACGGCAATTGTGATGTGAATATCAGAACTTTTGGTTGATGTTTGAGACTCTTCTGGTTGTCCTCTGGTTGTCTTCTGGTTGTCTTCTGGTTGTCTTCTGGTTGATCTTTTTAAGAATTTTTAGTTTTTGTTAAAACTGTGTCATGAATAGGCGTGTCAGAGTTTGTGACTTTTCTTTAATGCATGGAAACCACAGACGGACAGCAAAAAAGAAGCAGATCGACAGACTTTCAGAAATGAACGAAATGAATACATACACACGCACGCAAGAACACATAGATATGGACACAATTCGCACGCGCGCACGCACGCACGCACATACGCACGCACACACACACACACACACACACACACACACACACACACACACACACACACACACACACACACACACACACACACACACAATTTACCCATTTAAAAAAATGTAATTATTTATTTTGTCAGGATTGAAATACATTGTGCTGTGTACAGAACCATATTTTTAACACCACACCACTCACAAAACAATATAAACACAACATCATCCTATGTGAATTTGATAAATGAACAAAATAAATTGGGTTTTGTGAATGAAAGCAGTCGGATGTTCTCCTTTCGACAAAACATGTTTACGTCATTCAGAGACACGTCAGTAACAGTTGCTTCGTCTGCCATGGCCATGCTGGTTGCAACTGGCATTAAAATTAATATTCAAAACCTCGGCAGATACATGAATAGGAACCAAGCAATAATATGAATGTATGAAGGTGTAATCCAGGCTGTTAAAAAATATCAGAGAAAAATCGGTTTAGAATTTGATAAACATTTTATTATGACAGAGCCCATTGTGTGGAAATCTATTTGTCAAGGTAAGACAGAACTTATTTACCAACAATTGACTGAACATGTTACGGTCCCAAAATGTATCGAAAAATGGTCTGAATCTTTAAACTGTTTGTTAGATAAGAAGGTTATTTTTCAACATGTTTTTAAAACAACAAAAGATACTTGTCTGAGATGGTTCCAGTACCGACTATTGTACAGAATTCTGCCGACAGAACGGTTTCTATTTTTTTGAAAAATTGTGGGTACGTCATTGTGTACATTTTGCGGTAGAAATGAAGAAACCCTTATACATATGTTTTGGGAGTGTGATAAAGTACAGACTTTTTGGATAGAATTTGTAAATTGGTTAAAGGCGAACTGCACCCATTGTGACAATTTAAAAGTTTCTAAAGAACTGCTTCTTTTTGGAGTGGCGAGCAATGTAGTTACCGATTAAGTTTTTGATGTGTTACTAATTTGTGCCAAATACCACATTTATATTTCCAAAATGAACAAAAAGATCCCTCATTTTTAGACACTTTGTAGAAATATTAAGCAAAGATTCATTTGTGAAAGTATAACGCAGTTATGAATAATACATTAGATAAATTTTACAAGGACTGCCGCTTGTATATGAATGTTTTGATGTAACCCTCATTTTTTTTAATTTATTTATTTTTTTTTTTTACATACTTTTGATACTGCGATCACCAAGCCCTGATCCCCTCCCCCCCCCACCCACCCCATGTGTGTTGTAATAAATTATTGTCCAAGTGTGTTTCTGTTTTATGTTTTTGTCCCCTTGTTTAGGTGATGTCCTGTAATGTACAGCATATATTATACATGTAAAAAAATTTTTAACAAAATCCAAAAATAAAAATAGAATAAAAAAAAATAAAAAATAAAATAATATGAATAGCAAACCTGTTACTGAAAATATTTTAGAAGTTTTCCAACCCCTCTTTCCGCTGTTTCAGATGTTCTTTTTCGTGAGTTTGGAAACTATGTACAAAATCTTTTAAAATGTTTAAATAGTATATTTGTCTTGTCTTTGTCTTTTAATCCTTTCATCCATATGTATGTAATCCGTCGCGATATAACCTTGAACGGTTGAAAACGACGTTAAACACAAAATATAGAAAATATTTATATGTATGTAAGAAAGTAAACTCTAATTAAACGAGTAATACAGTGTGTTTGAAAGAAGAGGAAAATGCGGGAGAGGCGTAGAAGAATAGTCTGCTTCTGCTTCTTGTTCACACCCGCCTTCAGCATAATTATGGAAGATTCTGGTGTATTACGTGTATGACCGTTTTTACCCCGCCATTTAGGCAGCATACGCCGATTTCGGGGGAGGCATGCTGGGTATTTTTTCGTGTTTCTATAACCCACCGAACTCTGACATGGATTACAGGATCTTTTTCGTGCGCACTTGGTCTTGTGCTTGCGTGTACACACGAAGGGGGTTAAGTCACTAGCAGGTCTGCACATAAGTTGACCTGGGAGATCGGAAAAATCTCCACTCTTAACCCACCAGGCAGCAGCGACCGGGATTCGAACTCACGACCTCCCGATTAGGAGGCCGATGTCTTACCACCACGCCACTTCGCCCGTCTACACATTTGTTGATACCGAACGAATTGACTGGACTGTGGCATGACTGCGACATTGTGTTCAGTCGAACGAACATGATATCAAACCGATTCATTTCTGTTCATCTTTACATTTGAATGCTGTAATTACATACTAAGAAGATGGCAAGCAAACAGACGAATGAGCAAAACCTAATGTAGTAAAAAAAAAATCTTAATAAAGATTCCCCCCCCCAAAAAAAAAGGAAATAAATAAATAGTTGAATTGTAATTTTCATAAGGAAATTATGGATAGCATACTTACAAGGCAGAAGCGTAAATAAACAGTGGCAATACAATCTTATTGAGTCTGAATAATTGCTCGCACTTAATTACGTGTGCACAGTTGGTTAATGTATGTACACTGTCCTCAAAATATAAAATGATGGCGTGTAACACAGCCAAAGCTTATATCATTACAATAAAACACAATAACAAACATTAATACAAAAAAGAGATGTCTACGGTTTCAACGTCAAACAAATCACAAACTTAGTTGTCCAGATATCAAGGGATAATAAAACAAACACGACATCGCTTTTTACATTTAGTCAATTTTGATCAAATGTTTTCAGAAAGAACCAGGAATCGAGATTAAGGTGACGGAGTATCTGTGTATGTGTGTGTGTGTGTGTGTGTGTGTGTGTGTGTGTGTGTGTGTGTGTGTGTGTGTATGTATATGTGTGTGTGTTGTGTTGTGTGTGTGTGTGTGTGTGTGTGTGTGTGTGTGTGTGTGTGTGTTTGTTTGTTTGTAGAGTGATTCTGAAAAAAAACTAACCGACTGATTTTCAGGAAACGTTACGTACAAATTCTTCAAAAGGATACCCCCTGACACTGTCTTTTCGATAAAAGGTTTTGATGACGTCATATCCGGCTTATAGTGAAAGTTGAGGCGGCACTGGGACGACCTCATTTTTCAACCAATATTGATTACAATTTTGGTCAAACAATTTTTGAATCAGTCCGGACTATTACATTTTATTTCAGCTTAGAAACTTGACAATTAATTAATTAGTTTGCTCGTTAGTTCTTTCGTTTGCTCTTTCGCTGTCTCTGTCTCTGTCTCTGTTTGTCCGTCTGTTTCTCTTTCTAACTCTCTGCGTTGTTTTCGGTTCGACATTATGACGATGTCATGAGCTTGGCTGGAATCCTCCATTTTTACCACTGCCTTTTTCAAACATGGAAGACTATCAGCTGAGAGAGACAGCGAGAGGCAACAAACCAGAGGTGACACCGGTTCCAACGGCCCATGTGTTTCAACCAATCAGGCAGGCCGGGCCTGAACTGTTTCAGGTCTTTGGTGTTTTTTGAAACGCGGCTGACATCAGGGATGAAGACAACGACCGCACTCTCCAGGCCTTGGACTGGGCAACCCCCTGTACAAACATGGGGAAAATGTGAAGACATGCACGTTAAAACCGGAACAATAGACGGCAATCTTGAACTTTAGCGTGTTAAATTCATAGCTCAGAATTCAGAGGCATTTAAGTCTCCAAATTTGTAGAACCTGCACTTGTAATCATGACAAGTCATTTTAGATCCCTTTGAAGTTACGGAATGAACTCCGATGAACTGTACGAATGCATTTCGTTTACATGGGTCAAAGAAGGAATTATCCGTATGAGCGGACAAGGGAGACAACTCTTTCGTGTAAATGATGTCCCATGGTTGATAACGTACGCCATGTTTGGTGCATTTTCGTCGATTGAACAACCAAATTAATCAATTATGCTTAAATTTGGAGCTCAATCCGTCAATTAATTTCACAAATGTTCTTCGGCTTGCTTACATGGACTTGTATCAAAACTAAGTAAAGAATGTCACTGGATTCTGAGCAATGAATTTAACACGCTAAAGTTCAAGATAACCCAATAGACAGGCATACAGGCAGACAGAAAGAAATTAGGCACCTAACAAATCGGCGCGAACGACTATGTTACGGAGATGGATATGCGTGCGTTCCAATGCGTGTTTGTATGTGTGTGTGTGTGTGTGTGTGTGTGTGTGTTCGTGTGTGTGTGTATGTGTGTGTGTGTGTGTGTGTTTGTGTATGTACATGTGTGTTTGTGTGAGTATGTACGTGTGTGTACGTGTGTGTATGTGTGTGTGTGTGTGTGTGTGTGTGAGTGGGGGCCCGGTAGCTCAGTTGGTAGAGCACTGGACTTGTGATCGGAAGGTCGCAGGTTCGAATTCGGGCCGGGACGGACACGGGTCAACTTTATGTGCAGACCCAGAGACGGAAGCCATGTCCCACCCCCGTGTCATCACAATGGCACGTAAAAGACCTTGGTCATTCTGCCATAAGTGCAGGTGGCTGAATACACATAAACACGCAGACACCTGGGTAGCGCGACTCCGTTGCTGTTAGCTTTCCACTGGGAGGAAGCGACCCGAATTTCCCAGCGATGGGACAATAAAGTAATGAAAATGAAAATGAAATGAGAAAAATGAAAATGAAAATGCTGGTGTGTGCTTTGTTTCGATCACCCCTGAACCTTACACACTAACCTATGACAAAGGCTTTTCCAGGATAAGGAGGAGGGGATGTGAGCTCTTTGTGTTCGCCTTGGAGTTGTATCCCCTTTGCCTCCAACGCCTGCAAAAATGGTCTCCCTCTAAGATTGTCGATGTCCAGACTGCCACTAATTATGACGTCATCCGGTTGCAGACCACCATTACTCCCTGCAAGATTGGGAGGGAAATTGATTTTATAGGGCTGCTAAAACTTCACAAACTTGACACTAAAAAACTTACAATTCAAAAGCTTTGACACAAAAATTCGAACTCTGAATGTGAGTATCGAAATCATGTTAAGGCGTTCTAATTTTTGTTCATAGATTTTCCTGCAAGCTGACTCCTTTGTTCAAATTTAAAAAAAGTGAAACATTGCCTTTTTTCTTTTTCTTAAGTGAACACGATTCTTGTAGATTCAAAAGATTGCTCGATGAGAGTCAGAAATCAACGCAAGAAATTTGATTTAATTCATATTTGTTGCAATTGATGCGATTGTAGTAAGCGCAGGTCACTATATACCTCCCTCCACCCTAAAAAAAAAAAAAACGATAAAAAAAGGGGGGGGGGGGATGGGGGGGGGGGGGATGCAGGCACCCTATTTGGTAACGTTCTTGTGATGTAAAGAGGTATGTAACTACAGTTTTGCCAAGTGACTGATTTAGTTAAAAGGAATTTCTGTAATTGCAATTTTTGGTGATATAAAATCTAGATTATGGTGTGGATCAGACTCACCAACACGCAGCCTATTGACGAGGTAGTCAGCCAAATCGTCCCCACACTGTTGGCAGTCTAGAATGTCCTTCACCTGGGTCACGTGACTGCCGTGGTTCAGCAGTTTCACTTCCGGTCCATCAGTGGGTAGTGGGAATCTGTCGTCATGGAGACTGTTGACTTGGTAACGGTAGTCCGGACAGTCCTGATCGCAAAATTAATGTAAGATGATTTTCAAAGTATACAGAATAATCTCAAATCAATCTCAATCTCAAATCAAGCGTCCCAACCCACCACACCTGTTATTAAAAACAAATTCAGAACGGATTATTCATACAGCAAAGAGAGCTACATTACATACATTCTTAAGGCTGGAGACTACCCCTTGTAAAAGTGACAAACGTAAACGTAATGGGGCCTGATGTGCTAATGTTTTAGATAACAACTGAAACTGGAAAAATAATTAGGTATCCGAGTGTTTTTGGGTGAGTCTTCTTGAACAAAACCGATCAAAATTCTACAGCAGTCTATAATCACAAAGCGACATTTCAATTTCTCTCTTTCATGTTCGTCATAGAGGATTTTCTGAAATAACTCCGTCGGGTTTGGGTTGTGGAAGTGTGAATACCCTTGCTTTTCCTCTGACAGCTTTTCCTCTAACAGCTTTTCCTCTAACAGCTTTTCCTCTAACAGCTTTTCCTCTAACAGCTTTTCCTCTAACAGCTTTTCCTCTAACAGCTTTTCCTCTAACAGCTTTTCCTCTAACAGCCTTTCCTCTAACAGCTTTTCCTCTAACAGCTTTTCCTCTAACAGCTTTTCCTCTAACAGCTTTTCCTCTAACAGCTTTTCCTCTAACAGCTTTTCCTCTGACAGCTTTTCCTCTAACAGCTTTTCCTCTAACAAATGAATTCACACATGCTCCTGTCCAGGTGCTTGCTAGTAATTAGGTAATCTAAGGCCCCCCCCCCCCAAAAAAAAAAAAAAAAAAAAAAAATAGTCTGTTTACAGTATCCGACCGACCCTATTTTTTTTGCGCGACCCTAGACTTTTTTTTGGCATTTGGGGGGAAAAAAAGAAGAAAAAAAGTCTGTGTTTTTTGGCAAAATAACTTACAAATATGGTTTTGGGAAAAAAAATAAAAATAAAAAATCCCGACCTACCGACCCTATTTTTTGTGTGCCTATGTTACCGTAAACAGACTTTTTTTTTTGTTGCCTAATGTTTGTCTCTTTCACAACCCATTCGAACCCGACAGAGTTATTTTCGGGATTCGTCTGTTGACTGTTTGCTTCCATTTTGTTCTGTCTCTCCTTTTCTGCGAAAATATTTTATTTTGTCAGTCTGTTTTCCTTTTTGAATGATAACTTGACGGGCGCAGTGGCCTGGTGGATATGACATCGGCCTCCTAATCGGAAGGTCGTGAGTTCGAATCCCGGCCGCGGCCGCCTGGTTGGTTAAGGGTGGAGATTTGTTCGATCTCCCAGGTCAACTTATGTGCAGACCTGCTAGTGCCTTATCCCCCTTCGTGTGTACACGCAAGAACAAGAGCAAATTTCGCACGGAAAAGATCCTGTAATCCATGTCAGAGTTCGGTGGGTTATAAAAACACGAAAATACCCAGCATGTTTCCGATCCCCCGAAAGCGGCGTATGGCTGCCTGAATGGCGGGGTAAAAACGGTCATACACGTAAAAAAAACCACTCGTGCAAAAACATGAGTGAATGTGGGAGTTTCAGCCCATGAACGAAGAAAAAGAAGAAGAATGATAACTTACGCCCAGTTAAAGAAATAGAACAAACTTACGGCCATGTCTTTCTCCACCATGTCCAAGACTTGCTGCACCGTTGGAGGGCAGCGCAAGCAACGGGTCAACTTCTTGTGCTCAAAATCCGGAGGCTGGTAGAAGGAGGACACCCCTGAACTCCACACCGACACCTCCCTCCTTCTTCTCTCCTTCACCAGCAGCGAGAAGACGTCACTGATGACGAAAAAGTCCAAGCTAGTCTCCACGTTGTAGAGTCTACCAGACACATCCAGCATCTCCCCTACGAGTCTGTCCAGCACAATACGTGTGTTTGCTGTTCCTTGGGGTCCAGAAGTCTCGGAAACTTCGCTGGTGTTTTCCCCTGCATCTGAGTTCGCCGAAGTCACAAGAGTGCGGTTTGCAGTGAAAGAGTCACATCCTGTCGTCACATGTCTGTCCACGAGGGTCAAAAGGTCCGAAATGTCTCGGTGAGCAGACACAATGACAGTGACGTGGGATTGCCAGATGGCTGATTGGGTGACCAGTGGTCTGCCGTGTGAGGGGTTTAGCACCTTAAGTCTATCGCTGCTGGTGTGAAGATGGTGTCGAATCTTGTCCAGAAGAGCCTGAAAGAGGCAAATTTTGTATCTGTACCTTCTGTGTGTTCTCAATTATGCTCATGCATATATATATATACTTATCAGAGTTCGATTTAGGGAAAGAACAGTCGCCACAAAACCTTCACCAGTTGCACCGTCATTCGCAACATTTCTGTACTATCATACATTGTTCACCTGCAATTTCGATGGACAACAAGGAGAGTTAAAACAGCAAGAAACTCTACCAACGTCGATATCAGGGGAAATACATTTAAACAAAAACAGATCTACACATGTATGTATACATCAAGTTTTCAAAGTAAATACTTAGTACCTTACCTTGACTTCGTTATCTTTCTTCCTGCCTTCTTCAACTTTGCTCTCAGACAAAGCAGGCACTGTGTCCTCTCCTTTTGAAGACACAGAACCCTCACCGTTGTGCATGTCTTCCAACAGTTTCTGCAACTCCTTCCGTGAATCCTCCATCCTGGTTTTCGCTCCCTCAAGGATCCTGTGCTGGTGCTCAACATCAACTTTGGTTGGTCCTTCATCCACAATGATTCTCACTGGCCGGTCGCTGTATTGGTCCAGGAGGTCTTTCACAAACTTTGCTGTGTCCTCAGTCTTTTGTACTGTTGCTTTGTGGACATTCTCTTGGACGCCTTCTGGTTTGTCAGGCTCGGCATGGATGCAGTCTTCTGCAGATCCGTCTGTTTTCTGGATGGTCCCTGTATTGACGTTCACTGGGAAGCTTGCAGCCTCTTCAACTGCGTGGATGTTCACTCCTTTGTCTTCTATGACGTCCTTTGTAGTTGTGTGACATTTACCAGACTGGGACATGTGATCCGATGGTCCGTCAACATCTTCTGAACGGTGGATTGTACTGCGACTTGAAAGAGATTGTCGTAGGTCTGAGTCCAACTGCAACTGATCTGCGGATAAAGCTGCCTTTTTTGACGATTCTTGCTGCGGATTGATCATGAAATCCACACTTGATGTGCCCGTTGTTACATCTTCTGCGTTAACTGGTAATGCGCCCTCCGATGCTACTGTCAAATGTGCCGACTCTGGAATAACGTCCCCAGCGTTTGATGGTGGCGAGACTTCACTCGCATACTCTTTTATACGCTGGTACAGTGTTTGTGATACGAGGCTGCCCCAACCAACACCTGTAAAAAAAATAATCACCAGAATAATGACCTTAATACATGACAACACACAAAACACGAGGCTTAAAAACCACAGACGTAAAGCATCTGTGACCCAGACGATACAATCTGAAATCTTCCTAATGCAAGAAGGTAAGAAGAAAGGAAATAACACATGAACGCAGACACAGACAGACACCGACAGACACCGACAGACACAGACAGACACCGACAGACATCAGACACACGCACGCACATAAACACTCACACACACATACACTTGCAAGCACACACACACACACAACACACACACAACACACACACACACGCACGCACACACGCACGCACGCACGCACACACACACACATACACCCCACCCCACACACAGGCGCATGCAGACAGGAAATTAAACAGGCAGACTGCCCGTGAAATTGTCATGGACAACTTTTTCAACTATTTGCTTAGCAAGGCTCAGATACTTCAAATTATAGGTAGTCATATATAGATAACTGCATTGTGCATGTCGCAAGGGTTATCATTAGACAATTCAGATCAATGCATGATACAACTGTAACCTCTTACATATCACGTTACTTTACCAAGCACAAGAATAACCAGCCTCTGAAGAGTACATATATCTCCTAATACCTTTGGGAATGAAGACAATCACATGGTCTCCTTTCTTCGCCCAGTCAATCCCCTTCAAACCCAGCATTAGCGTCTTCCCTGATCCTGGAGGTCCAGTGAGGTAGACAAACTGATCCTTGCTGTCTAGGATCTCCAGCTGGTCTTCATTCAGGATATGACGACCGTAACGAAGGCCTGTAAGATGCACGCAGTCTGCGACAGTCCTGGCTTCTGCTGCCATCTTTTTGCTTTCAACCGTCATCTTTGAGTAGGGACCGGCTAGTCTGGGAAAGAAAATGACAGAAAAGTAAATAAGTTTGGCTATTCAGTACAAGAGAACACTGATCAATACCCACAGCAGAAAAGGTGCGGACTCCTGCGTGTTTGATTTGCATTTTAAAATGCAGAGATAACTACACAAAGCACAATGAGGCAATACAATAAAATATTAAAAAAATAAAAATAAAAATACTCTAGCTGTTTCAGCTGTGCAGCTGAGTTACCTTGCAAGGATTTGCTCATAAACAGCTTGCTGAAGTTTTGGTCCAGGTTCAGTAACTCCTGCCTCTTCCCCTCCTTCTGAACCGCACCATGAGTTGTCTTCCTTGGTGACATTTTCCCACCACTGAAGCAGGACGTCGTGTGACGGCGTTAGCTCCCTTTCTCCAGACCACACGTCTGCACATAGCACTTTACTGGTAGCTTCCTCCAAGCTTTTGGCAGATAAACAGGAACACAGCTCCTGTAGCAGAAATATGATAGAGATATTGGTGACGTGCACAAATGCTTTTATGGAACACAAGAATTCACTGAAATTTCGAATCACGTCACTTTGTCACAAATGAAGTAGGGATTAATTTGTATACGCGTTCGTACCTGAAAAGAACATAAAAGCAGTCATATAAAATCCTTTCTTCTTAGTCAAGCTGTCGAACTCACAGAATGAAACTGAACGCACTGCTTTTTTCACCAAGACCGCATACTCGTAGTTTCGTCAGTCCACCGCAAAGGCAGTGAAATCGACAAGCCAGAATCGTGCGGTAGTGGTCGCGCTCAGCAGGATAACACGTTTTTCTGTATCTCTATTCTTTTTAGCTTACTGAGTTTGTCTGTGGAATCAGGGACCGACAAGGAATAAGATGAAATTGTTTTTAAATCGATTTCCGAAAATTAAATTTAATCATAGTTTTCATATTTTTAATTTTCAGAGCTTGTTTGTAATCCAAATATAACATATGTATATGTTTTTGGAATCAGAAAATGACGAAGAATAAGATGAAATTGTTTTTGGATCGTTTAATAAAAAATAATTTTAATTACAAGTTTCCGAGTTTTAATGACCAAACTCATTAATTAATTTTTAAGCCACCAAGCTGAAATGCAATACCGAAGTCCGGCCTTCGTCGAAGATTGCTTTACAAAAATTTCAATCAATTTGATTGAAAAATGAGGGTGTGACAGTGCCGCCTCAACTTTTACAAAAAGCCGGATATGATGTTATCAAAAGTATTTATCGAAAAAAAGAAAAAAACCATCCAGGGATATCATTCCCAGGAACTCTCATGTAAAATTTCATAAAGATCGGTCCAGTAGTTTACTGTGAATCGCTCTACACACACACACAGACACACACAGAAACACACAGACACACACAGACACACACACACACACAGACACACACACACACATACACCACGACCCTCGTCTCGATTCCCCCTTCTATGTTAAAACATTTAGTCAAAACTTGACTAAATGTAAAAAGCACCATGGAGACGTACAACACAGACAGCTACAAGAAACTTACCTTTTCAAGGTCACTTGAAGAACAGGCACTGATCAAATCCGCTCTGCTGACATTGGGGAAAGCCATCACCTTTTTCACGGGAAGATCGGACACCAAGTCAGAGAACATGTGGCGAAGGACAAGTTCTTCCTTCATCAACTGACCTACTGCTTGCTTCACCTTCTCCTTGACCTTGTCCAGGTGAACTGGCTGGTTGTAGCCAACTGCTTTGGTTTCCATGACGATGCAACCTTGATTTTGACTGATGATGAGAACGTCAAAGTCGCCGCGTTTCGAGAGTTTGTCCAGGTCCTGAGGGGTTGGGAAAATGTCCTTCAGTTTTGGGAATTGCTTTCTAGGGTCGAACTTCAGATGATGACTGTGAGGCAACTGATCGGA
Organism: Littorina saxatilis; assembly: GCF_037325665.1. Lineage (NCBI taxonomy): Eukaryota > Metazoa > Mollusca > Gastropoda > Littorinimorpha > Littorinidae > Littorina > Littorina saxatilis. Next base: position 4,760,775 of record NC_090257.1, on the reverse strand, counting down.
GAGATCTTTAGAACTCTCGAGTGGAGTTGATGTGGACAGCTGTGAGTCTCGTTCTTCAGCAGCAGTAGGAACTAAGTCACCAGTCTCTTCTCCTCTGGCCACAGATCCAAGATTTCCAGACTTATCCTTCTGTCGTGAGTCCTGTTTCTTTTTGGATGGAGATTTCGACAAGTAGTTGTCAAAAGGGTAGTTGAAGATGACACACAGCTTCTCACCCGTGACTTCCGTGATGACTTTCAAGCAAAGTTGAACATCACGTTCAGATCGATCACAAGCAAGGTTGGAGTCGTTGATCTTCAGTTCTTTTTGCACGTATACGGGTAAGGATTCGTGTTCTTGAACAGTGTGGGCGCTGTAGAAGGATTGCGGAGGAAAGAAAATGGTGGTGAACAGTTCAGAGCCCAGCTTTTCTTTCAACTCTATGTGCATGTCCTCGTCATAAAGCTGCAAAACAAAGATGCCTGCCGGTTAATTTAAAGAACGTTGTATCATTGACAAAACGAAACATCATGGATGTCGTCTGGCACCGGAAGTCAGCAAAATGGCAGAACTTACCGGAAACAAGCGGAAACTTTACCTTCAAATGATGTTACAAAGACCATGTGACACTCATTACGATGAAATAGGAAAGGATTGTTTATGTAACATTTTGCTTTAAAATATTTTATAAAAATGCTGTGTTTACAACTAGAATAATGGCTCTAACAAGAGACCATTAAGGCCAAAAAAAAAAATAGGTCTGTTTACGGTAACCCGACCGACCCTAGTTTTTTCGCGCGACCCTAGACTTTTTTTTGGCATTTGGGGAAAAGAAAAAAAAAATCTTGTTTTTTTTGGCAAAATAACGTAAAAATATGGTTTTTTGGAAAAACAAAAACAAAAACAAAAACAAAAATCCCGACCTACCGACCCTATTTTTTTGGCCTATGTTACCGTAAACAGACCTTTTTTTTTTGGCCCAAGCAAAGGAAGACCATTTAATCAAAAACATGATGTAAACATGCTTTGTACAGGGTGACCCAAAAACAATGCAACCCACAAAAAGTGAATAGATTCTACATCTGACAGAATCACTCCATGTTTAGGGGACATAAACGTCAGCCTATGCATGGCTATTCCTCAAAGTGACGATTATATAGATCAAATGGTCGCAATTTCAAAACAAAAGTCCAAATTCGGGGATCGACTCAACAGTACGAGGTTTGAAATTGAGCGGTAGCTAAATTCACCCGATTTAAGCCCTCCAGATTGTTACCTTTGGGGTAATTCAAATGACATTGTATTCCTTAATCAACATTAGACAATCAGTGACTTGAATATTTACAGCAACTACAGGCAGGATCAGGGCACTTCCCAGGGATGAGCGCGTTCATGTCATTGATTAATTTTGCGCGACATTGCGCAAGTGTAACTTTACAACGAAGGGGTTACTTTTTTCCAGTCATTTGAGTTTAGCACATATTTTCATAGTTGTTGTGCATGAACTACAGTTCGTCCACGACCATTCTACAAAGCCGGTTTTGAGTCTACAGGTATAATGGTCCGACATTGACCTTTTCTCCAAAATATGTTCCAAAGTACACCTCCGAAATTGTCAATGGCATGAAAGGTTTCCAGTCTAAGGCCACAAAAAAAAAAATAGGTGTGGTTACGGTAACATAGCAACAACAACAACAAAAAAAAAATAGGGTAGGTAGGCAATCACTTTTTTTTAAAAAACTTTTTTTCTAATGTGTACAAATTAAACCTACTTGACAGGGAAATAAGTGTGCGACACGGGCGCTTTCGCTTTCATTGCGTTTTTTGCACTCGTTTTTTTGTTGTTGTTGTTGTTGACAAATGTAATAAAAAGTTATAGGATCGGCCCCTAAAAATAGGGTAGGTCGGGTTACCGTAACCACACCTATTTTTTTTTTTTAGGCCTAAGGATTGCCTTGAACTTAGCTGTAACTGCTTTCTGCCAGACACCGATGATCTAGGGGGTGAAGGGGGTGTTTGTTTATACTCACACATTCAGATAATCCAAAAGGTAAAGGTGTGGAGGATTTAAATAAGGTAAGTATTGCTACCGCTCAATGTCAAACCTCGTTCTGTTGAGTCGATCGCCGAATTTGGAAACTTGTTTTGAAATTGCACAAAAGACAGACCATTTGATCTACAAAATGGCCACTTTGTGGAAGGGTCATGCATAGGCTGTAGTGTATGTCCCCCAAATAAAAAGTGAGGCGGTCCACAGATGTAAAAGTGATTACCATTATTGAGGGTTGAATTGTTTTGGGGTCACCCTGCACTATAGTCTATGTACTACGTTTTGAATTAAAGTTTCAATAAAAGTAAATTAAACTAGAGTTGACGAATTAGTCGTCAAAACAACAAATTAAACAATCAGTCTAGTCGTGCAGAGCATTCTTCCACCCCCCAAAAGTCAATCATACGTGTAATAAAATGTTCACCTCCTTGGCGAGTTGTTTCTTGTGCTCCTTCCTGCTGACACCCGTGTTGTCACCCCCAGCAGCAACCACCTCATCAGAAGCTGCGGACTTGGGTTGTTTCTGCTTTTTCCTTCTCTTGGAGTCGGCAGCACCCTCACGTGGCTTGACTACGCCCTTAATACGATCAATAGCCAGGGCGTCATGCTTGGAGGACTCTGCGGAACTTGCGCCTGACTTGTCTGCAGGTTTTGTAGAGTCAACTGCTGATCCTTTATGCTGGTTGCTTCTTTCCTGGTTAAGTAAATGACCTTTCTGAGCTTGCTGTTGTTGCTGACCTTGACCCCGGTGCTGACCTTGACCTTGGCCTGGGTGCTGACCTTGACCTTGTCTCGGTTGCGGACTATGACCTTGTTGCTGCCACGGAGACTGGGTCTGATATGCATGTTGCTCCTGATACTGTTGCGGCTGAGGATGGTGGTGAAATTGCTGGCGAGGTGCTTCAAACCCTTGTGGACGCTGCTGTGGTGAATGGTATCGCTGTTGATGCTGGTCAGTGTGGTCAGGACTCTGATGCGGAACACGACTTCCTGGCTGAAATATTGGATGCTGAAAAGGTGATGGTGGCGGCTGCTGATGTTGATGATACTGTTGATGTTGCTGGAACGCTGGAGGTGGATTGAATGGTTGTTGTGACGGATGTGGATAACCACGATGAGGCGGGCGACCGGGGGAATGGAATGGAAAACGGTTGTTTGGATTCATCGTGGCAGTTGACGCGTTCCTTCTACTTCTTCTTCATTTCTGACTTCAAGTGCTGCTGGAAATCCGCTTGCATTGTGATCTGCGCATCTTTTGTCAAAAAGGTAAGACACAAAAATGTGGAATTAGTAAGGAAAAAAAAAAGAGGTCTGTTTACGGTAACATAGGCCAAAAAAATAGGGTCGGTAGGTCGGGATTTTTTTTTCCTCCAAAAAACCCATATTTTTACGTTATTTTGCACACACAAAAAAAAAAGATTTTTCCCCCCCCCCAAATGCCCAAAAAAAGTCTAGGGTCGCGCGAAAAAAATAGGGTCGGTCGGGTTACCGTAAACAGACTATTTTTTTGTGGGCCTAAGACACAAAAATGTGGAATTAGTAAAGTAGCCATCCAACGGCTCATCCATTTATTCACTCAGCCCACCGTTCCTCCGTCTACGGATGCATCCATCCATCCATAAATCTACCAAGGAACTTAACACAAACAAAACCAGTTAACAAAATGGATGAGTCATGTCAAAACGCAAGCCACTCACACAGACGACCCCTCGATCTGCCTGCCCTATCGATAAACCAGTCATTCGGTCAAATATTTTCCTTGAATAGGCTATCAGTTTTCCTTGTGGTCTGTTGATAAAATCACACAAAGTTTGCATAATGAAAAACGGAATAAAAACATCACCCAAGTGATACATGACCCAGCAACACGACCAGAAAGCGTTATTAGGGGCTCCGCTCACATAATTATGTAACTTCAACAGGACCGACGACGCACTGCAGATTATCCCAGCCCGCTACACGTTGCATGAAAGGAAAACAGGCCAAGTACTCGTCATAATCCCTATCGCGGCATACATAATAGGCAGTGCGTCGTCTGTGCTGCTGAAACTGCGCAGGTATATTCTGCCCAGTACAAGTGCTGTTTGTAAGCACTTGCAGTAGAAGGGTTTTTTCAAGTCTGCGTGCACCACTCTTGCCACAATCGCCGCAAGTCAGTTCTAAACTTTACCCTATTTCATCCTACATTCGTGAGAGAGACCATCCATTAGGCTACATAACATAACCATACACTCACACGTTAGTATATCATGTAAAGGAGGTCGCGTCAAACTAGTCTGGCAGGGACCGACATTTTCCACTGCTCATAAGATTTTCAATTTGGGCGCCTAGACTGCGGGACGTTTTGCGCAAAAGACATGCTGGTACAGTATGAAGAATAAACATAATACTACATGGCTGTATCGTACCAGATTTACACTCGTTCCTTTTTAAGAAACGTCGCTTTCCGCTCGCATTTCGATGTTTAAAAAAGCAACTTGTGTAAATCTGGTATGACACAGCAAACCATGAAGTATTCTCTACATATCTGACAGTTTACAGGCACACTTGCAGCTTTACGTAAACCATCAGTTTCTGGTAACAGACACTGCCAGGCTTTTACACACAGTACAAACTCCCTTTCTTTTACACACTCACCGCTTGGGAACATCTTAGGTGCCCTACGTAAAGAGCGAGCAATTTTCAAAGAATTAATTTTTGCGTGGCCAGCCGGATTGTTCAGCATCACAATCGGACGGCTCGTTTTGGCGCTAGACCTAACTTTTAAAATCTAAATAATAAATTGAAAGCGTGTTACACAAACATTCTTAAATCATAAAAGAATTCTTTTTTCATCAAGACAAGATCAGTACCATTTGAAGTTTTGAAAATTTGAAAAAAGAAAAGCCCGGAAACGTGTCACGCAAAACGTCTTTCTCGTAGCAGACGACGGTTCATCTTGAACACGCGGCCAGTACAACTGGCCTTGACACGGAACGATTCAAGGGGGGCAATCTCAGTCATCTGAAAGAGGGAAATCCAAACGCAATCCGCCTTGTTCGATTTTATGGGCTTGGACGATAGAGAAAAATAAGAAAAGCAAAAGCTGGAGTCCAGTCTGGACGAAACTGCTATCAAGAACGCAGAATTGATTTTTTTCTGAGTTTTTTTTTTAGCCGTAAGCGCCATTTCTCATTTCGAATTTCTCATAACTGCTGTTCACCGCAGTGAAACCAACAAAGGGGCCTCACTCTGGAAGAGTTTCCTGCTCCGATAAACATGGCGCTTACGGCTAAAAAAACTCAGAAAAAATCAATTCTGCGTTCTTGATAGCAGTTTCGTCCAGACTGGACTCCAGCTTTTGCTTTTCTTATTTTTCTCTATCGTCCAAGCCCATAAAATCGAACAAGGCGGATTGCGTTTGGATTTCCCTCTTTCAGATGACTGAGATTGCCCCCCTTGAATCGTTCCGTGTCAAGGCCAGTTGTACTGGCCGCGTGTTCAAGATGACGACGGTTCTGCATAGCGCCAGTTCCTCTGAACGGTCAACCGCCACCGCTCTAGTTCGTGTGACTCGCAGCCGTTTGTTGCGTTTTAAATTCAGAGGTACACAATAACGTGCTATTGCAGATAAGCTTACAGCGAGTCGCATTGAAATCACAAACTGACGACTAAACTGTGAAAAAAAAGCAAACTGGATCACACGGGTTCACAATGGCTCAGGGATAAGATAAACCACGCAAAAATAAATTCTTTGAAAATTGCTTGCTCTTTACGGAGGGCACCTAGATGCCAGCTCTGTTTATAACAACAAATTAGTCTGTCCTTAAACTGATTAATAAACTGCCTCTCCATTCCAACTCCTTGATGTAACCAAGCAAAACCAAAGCCATTCTCAACAATCAATATTGTCTTCACCTTTGTTGTCCTTTTTTTCTCGACCTGTTTCTGACTGTATCAGTAACATTTCATACGCCTGTCTGCTAATACGTGTCGTAGGCAGCCTGGTCAACTAATCCAGTATTTGACGCATTTCACAATTGTTCTGATAAACAGTGAATATCGACCAGTTTCTCCATACAAAAAGTTTGCTTGAAGAATGCAAAGGAACCGTTAAAAAACCGTTTTATTGCAATAGTGTGAACCCTTTCTATTGTCTGCACTTCCTCATCAAAGACAATAAACAATTAATAACATCAAAACACATGAATATGTCGTTGCTGTAATTCACAACCCATTTAGAAAGCAGTTGGAGCTACGAGATGTAATCACCACAGGGGCAACATAATAAGGGAGCTTACTATTGTTTTAGTTCCAAAACCTCAATAATTGAGATACGAGGTTTGTGAATTACAGCGTCGATATTTCACTCAACCCCTCCCCCCCCCCCTCACATACACACGTGACCGGCACACACACACACACACACACACACATACACACACACATACACACACGCGCGGGCGCGCATACGGACACGCACACAAGATTTAAATTAGTGTAACATATCAGAAAGAAAGCATAGATAACACAGATCTCAAGAAGCAGGATCGTTGGTTAAGAAACTGAACGAACGTTGGAATAAAACTTGGCAGCTACAGTTCTACATATCAACACACGAAACCCATGCGGCTGCAATTGAAGGATTACTAATAAAACTTGAAACTTGAAACTTGCAAACAACGAGGCCGCGGGTAGGGGGACAATAAGCCTGTTCTACAATTTCCGAGGACAAAGCATTCCGAGAGCAAAACCTAGGCAAGTGGTCACACATAGCTCTGTGCATGTTACTGAGGAATAAGGACGCAATATATACACGGTGTAGAAAAGTATACCTGTACAAACATAAGCAACTTGACACGGACAGACATGTACGCGGCTTTGCCGTTTGACTGGCTGAAACAATCCCGACAGACAGACACAGACACATTGAGTCAGACAGGCAAATACCGACGCAGCCCGAAAGACTTTCACGTTACTAAACACACATGAATACAGGCACAGCAAACACAGACACACAAACATAAATATATTCACACAAACAGACAGACAGACTCTCTCTCTCTCTCCCCTTACACACACACACACACACACACACACACACACACACACACACAAACAACCACACAAACAAACAAGCAAACGCTTACACACTCACAAACACACACACACACACACAAACACACACACACACACACACACACACAAACAACCACACAAACAAACAAGCAAACGCTTACACACTCACAAACACACACACACACAAACACACACACGCACATACACAAACACACACTCACATACACACACACACAAACACACACACACAAACACATACTGACACCCACACCCACACAACCCCCCCCCCCCCCACACACACACGACAAACATTTCAAAGGATACACAATTAGCCTACACAAACTCTCTGCAATCTACCGTTACCTTACACATGCATGATGATATAGATGCAACACAAACTCTCTGCAATCTACCGTTACCTTACACATGCATGATGATATAGATGCAACACGGAAGTGAAATGTGCAGTTGTGATCACAACCCACACAACACACACACAAGTGAGCGAAGTATTCCAAACCACTGTACAATGTGAAGCCTACTTGGTTCACACACTCGTTTCCTCCGACTGTCACTTATTCACTGAGCAGCCTTTCCCTCCATGCACTCTGTGTTCTCAAAAACTGCGGTTTCCCAAACAATCCGGATATGGTTCGCTTTCATCACAGACGCAGTTGTTTTGCGGGCGTCCTACATATTGCCCAAGGAGTAGTCCTACATATTGCCACAGTATGAGGTAAGTATTTTCCACTCTCGTTAATCTGCATAGCTGTTTTATATATGTAATTTGCACCCCTGTGGGCGGGTTAGTGGTAGGCGCAGCGTTAGCGTTGCTGCATTTCACTAGAGCGGTTGGTGTCACTTATGTTCCGTTATAGGGTATTCAACGTTGACTCTCTATTGTGAAAGTCTACGGCGTGACAAACCACAGGCGCACGGTTTTCAAAAAGGACAATTGAAGACTGAGTGGAGATGTTTTACGTGTGTGACTGTGTGTGTGTGAGAGAGAGAGAGAGAGAGAGAGAGAGAGAGAGAGAGAGAGAGAGAGAGAGAGAGAGAGAGAGAGAGTGTGGTGTGTATGTATGTATGTGTGTGTGTGTGTGTGTTTGTTTGCGTGTGTGTGTTTGTGTGCTAATGATGTGTATGTGTGCATGTTTGTGTGTGTGTGTGTGTATGTGTGTGTGTGTGTGTGTGTGTGTGTGTGTGTGTGTGTGTGTGTGTGTGTGTGTGTGTGTGTGTGAAAGAGACAGAATCTGAGCCGGAGAGAGAGAGAGAGAGAGAGAGAGAGAGAGAGAGAGAGAGAGAGAGAGAGAGAGAGAGAGACAGAGAGAGAGAGAGGAGAGAGAGACAGAGAGAGAGAGAGAGAGAGAGAGAGAGACAGAGAGAAAGAGAGTGAGAGAGAAAGAGTGAGAGAGAGTGAGAGAGAGAGAGTGTGTGTGTGTGTGTGTGTGTGTGTGTGTGTTTGTGTGTGTTTGTGTGTGTATGTGTGTAGTGTGAGTGTGTGTGTGTGTATGTGTGTGTGTGAGAGAGAGAGAGAGAGAGTATGGAAGATACATATTGAGAGAGAGAGAGAGAGAGAGAGAGAGGGAGGGAGGGAGGGAGGGAGGGACAGAGGGAGAGAGGGAGAGAGAGAGAGAGGGAGAGAGAGAGAGAGTGAGATAGAGAGATAGAGGGAGGGAGAGAGAGAGAGAGAGAGAGAGAGAGAGAGAGAGAGAGAGAGAGAGAGAGAGAGAGAGAGAGAGAGAGAGAGAGAGAGAGAGAGAGAGAGAGAGTCAAAGCGAAAGAGCAGAAATAATACCGGCACCGAATAAAATAATCAGTAAATCATAATCATTGTAGTACGATAAACTTTGAATTCTTATTTTAGAGAAGAGAATATACAGTTGAGCAAAGGCGCATCAGTCATAACTTTTAACACTCAGCCTGTGACACAGCTCCATACCGATCATTGCATCCTAATGTCTTAAGAGTTGGATTTCTGTATACATATTACAAGCATCTAATTCTTGAAAAGTCACAGGAGGATTTAACGAAATTGATTCAAGGCAAAAAGTATCAAATAAATCCACTCTGCTAAAAGGAATGAATGAAAGTGGCTTGTTCATTTCAATGCTTGTTATTCTCTCAGGTGCCAGGAGAAAAGGTTCCGTACAACTCTCGCTTACTCTATTACACATGTCGTATGCATAAAGAGCGATTACTTCCCTTTAGTTATTTGATACACTCTGCTAAAAGAACAGCCAGACTGTTGATGGTCGCTATGTGTCCAAGTGGACACTTGGTCTAATCACATGTAGAAGTCTGGCCAGATAGGAGAAGGCAGCGCTGAAAATCCACGAAATGGTTCACTGGCCTTGCGCTAGTACTTCTCATAATTTACTAGCCAGAGAGCAAATTGTATTTGTTTTCCTCGCCAAACCAACCACTGTCTTGTTTCAGCAACTTTACTCGCATGATTAACATTTCTACTCACCATTTACATGTTTCTTCCAGACATGGCGAGTAAAATACTCGCCACTTTCAGGCATGAGAAGGTGAGCCAAGCTGTTTTTATGAGAAGGGGTGTGCCTTTAACACCCTCTCCCATTCTTTTCCTCATCTTCTTGGCCATGTAATTGACGTCGGCATTTTGAAGTTTTGATTGCTGATTATCTCCGAAGCAATACAAACTACGCGGCTATTACTCTTGATGTTGACTCTATGCAGTTTGTAACATCTTGCCTTTATCAGATTGGACTCAAGGGTTTTTCTTGTAGTTTCCGTATCTCAAGTGTGTGTGTTATCATCGATGAGCTTACGAGGGTGCATGTTAAAGGAATACTATCTAAGAAAACAAAACCGCTCTTAGATTGCTTTGAAAGTTATGCGTTGAGATTCAGGGTTTGAAGTTATAGTAGGAGACAGTGTTCACTTTGCAAAATCGAGTATATCGCAAGAACAAAGGTTTTCGTAAAATGGAATGGAAAGTGTACTCTTGTGTGAGAAATTGGCTATTTCCCTGAACCATTCGACTCGATGTTGTCAGTTACCAGGGCCACTGGGTCCCTAGTGGCACAACTGATGTTCACCGGGTTAGCCGCATTCAAATTCCAGCATTCGAGAGGAGCAGCGCGTGATACTCATTCACTCTCTTCATTGTAATTAATGAGCATTTTGTGTGTGTGTGCTTTTTCGAGCAAATCGCGTGACATGTGCGTCCAAATGACCGTACAATGTATTCCCCAAACTATTCAAATTAGTCACATTCGCCAGACACTCCTCCAAAACGGTCAGATCAAAAGGATTCTTTAAATGTCGCACTTATGCACGCAAGGGGTTTTGGTCAACCATGTGGTTCTGTTCAGTGTGAAGCGCGTGAACAGGATCCAGTTGATACAGTAAACGGGTGATCGTCTGTATTTGAGGTGTCATTTGTGTGTCCTGTGTGCGCCGGGTTGCGTCACTGATGCAGTCTTTTTTCCGGCTGCACTTGACGAATTCCTTGTCCACGTTTGGAGACACGTCGTGATTGGTCTATGCGGTCACACGGGACAGCTCGCCCCAATGATTACAAGATGGACACACGCCGTGATTGGCCTATGTCACACGGGACAGCTCGCCCCAATGATTACAAGATGGACACACGCCGTGATTGGCCTATGTCACACGGGACAGCTCGCCCCAATGATTACAAGATGGACACACGCCGTGATTGGCCTATTTCACTCGGGACAGCTCGCCCCAATGATTACAAGATGGACACACGCCGTGATTGGCCTATGTCACTCGGGACAGCTCGCCCCAATGATTACAAGATGGACACACGCCGTGATTGGCCTATGTCACACGGGACAGCTCGCCCCAATGATTACAAGATGGACACACGCCGTGATTGGCCTATGTCACTCGGGACAGCTCGCCCCAATGATTACAAGATGGACACACGCCGTGATTGGCCTATGTCACACGGGACAGCTCGCCCCAATGATTACAAGAGTAGCCTACTGACTCTTTCACAACCTATACAAACCGAACAGTTATATTTTTGACTTTCACGGTGTGAAATTATCAACAACAACAACAACAACAACAACAACAACAACACGTGAAACACACACACACACACACACACTGGCACACATACACACACGCACGCACGCACGCACGCACGCGCGCACGCACGCCCGCACGCACACACACACACACACGAACACACACACACACACACCACACACACACACACAGCAAACAGTCATATCAGTCTAATGCAATAAGGCAAACAAATCACTAAACTTTAACCAACAGCCTACAGGTAAACCCAAGCAGATTGAAAGCAAATATAAACATGAATCATTCGACAGATGAGACTTTGATCAAACTGACAAGAGAAGTAAGCCTCATTTCTCAATATTCCGGAGGAACAGGTTGTGCCTTACTTACTTTGTTATTCAGGACTGTCCCAACGCAACGCAAGTACAGTCAGCTTATAAATCCCTGTCATCTTCCCTTTTCTCTTAGTGTCACTGCTTGTATAAATGTACACATATGGACGGAATAACGGGTAACGTTATAGGAAGTCAAAAAAGTATAACCTACGGAATATTCAGATACTCCTACCTTCATATTGTGTTGTCAGAATTTGTCCTCCGCACCCCGACCAACAACTTCCTGTTCGCTGCTGGATTGAATCTGGCACCCATGATAGTTTACGACACTAGATTCTCACGAAATCCAACTCCACAAAGGCCGGTGTAACACGAGAAAATTACTCCCACGAGATTTTTACTCCGGAGTAAACATTTCGTACGAAAAAGTTACTCCCTTTACGAAAAAAGCACTCCCCCATTGCACGAGAAAATTACTCCCCAAGACAGGTGAGTTCCGAGTAAACATTTCGTACAAAAATGTTACTCCCATGACGAATAAATAACGAATAAATTACTTCACCCAAACACAAGCAATTTAACTTCCCATGCCAGGTGTACGAAATTTTTACTCCCTTGTCCCCTGTTAGTCTTGGTGGTGGAAGGGGTGGAAGGAGGGTAGCGCGACATTCGTGTGCGCGAGATCACTTATTGGCATTATCCCTTCGCCCGCATCCCATTTTTGCGTACGAGATTTTTACTGGAAGTAAAAAAAATGGGGAGTAAAAATTTCGTGGAGGGAGTAATTTTTTCGTGCCTTGGGGAGTTCTTTTCTCGTACGAAAAGTGTACTCGGAGTAAGAATTTCGTCCGAAATATTTACTCCGGAGTAAATTTTTCGTGGAGTAAAAATTTCGTGTTACACCGGTCTCATAATTATCACCAGTGGCTGAAAAATATTGCCATTGTAAAAGCAAGTCTCGATTGCCTTTGGTTTAAGCAGCTAGATCACTGTCGTACGTTCCCAGCGAATCTAATTTCAACAGAGAGTGGCCAGCAAAATGTTATTACCACCAGTGATTGAACAGCAGTACAATCGATCTAGTCAGTCGTGTTCTTTGCTCCAGGCTTTTTGCGGAAGGCAGGTCATCGTAGTACTTAGGGCCCGGTCACACAGCGCTGCGTCCTTACCACGACCATGCCTATCACGACCATGCCCTCCGCACCCCCACCAACAACTTCCTGTTCGCTGCTGTGATGTAGATTTTTTTGTGGCCCCCGTCACACGGCTCTACGTTTTTACGACGACCATGCCGATCACTCCGATCTGAAAAGTTATTAAATCGGGGCATATCGCCGTCAAAATCCAGCACATGGCACTAGTACCCTAGTCACATAATATAGACGCCGCTTCTGCTACGACGGAAAAGTGTCCGAAAGCATTGGCCAATCGTGGGCCAAACGTGGAAAATCTCCATGAGCGTGGTTTAGTCGGGGTGGGACCTGCTAGGTCGCGAAGCTGCACGCTCTCCCTACGCCTATTTTGAACTGCACAAAACAAGCGTAGCCGGGTCAGGGCGCAGTACGGTCGTGATGTAGTTTTTTGTTATTCGCCATGTGCTGGATTTTGACGGCGAGCCCCGACTTGATAACTTTTTCAGATCGGAGTGATCGGCATGGTCGTCGTAAAAACGTAGAGCCGTGTGACGGGGGCCACAAAAAAATCTACATCACGACTATACTGCGCCCAGACCCGATACGCTTGTTTTGTGCAGTTCAAAATTAATAAGCGTAGGGAGAGCGTGCAGGTTCGCGACCTAGCAGATCCCACCCCGACCAAACAACGCTCATGCAGATCCTGCCACGTTTGGCCCACGATTGGCCACGCTCTCCGACAATTGTACAACTGACGGAGTAGAAGCGGCGTCTCTGTGTGACCGGGGTATTAGGCAAGAAGAGATTGTGGGGCCACAGTTGAAATCTGAGCTGAGGAGCAGAGTGTTTGAGCGACAGACCACAGGCACACGACCTGTCGGGAGGGGGGTGAGGGGGGGGGGGGGGTTAGTGGTGGGTAGGGAGGGAGGGGGAGGGGGCGGGACCGGAGGCTGGATGGGGGATGGGGGTGGGTGTTAGTGTGGGAGTGAAAGTCGGTATGCGGTGGGGTTGAGCTGTATTAAGAAAAAAAAAATGTTGTATGTTTCTGGTCACCCGACCCTACCTATTTTTTTCCCGCCGACACTAGACTTTTTTTCATTGCATTTGTAAAAAAAGAAAAGAAAAAAAAAGCGTCAAAACGAAAGTAACAGACGGCAGACGACACAAGGGGGATAACCCCGCATCCCTTTTGTCTCATTTGTTTTGTAATGTGTTGTCTTCCTCTTTGTATAGTAAGTCCAGTCTCTTTGCGTCACTGTATAGTCTTATACCCTGAAAAAAAAAATAAATAAATAATCCCTACCTACCTACCCTATTTTTTGTAGCCATGTTACCAGAAACATACAACTTTTTTTTGCCTAACCGTTGCATAACATAAAACTACAGACAAAAGAAAGAATTCCCCCTGGGCCATCCCATCCCATCCCCTAAGTGGCATAATTATGCCATTGGTTAGAGGACTCGGACTGACAGGAGGAAACATTGAGGACAGTGAACGGAATATAAAAGCGTTTTAATGATATAACTGGACTTTGTTTTTTCCTCTCACGATTTCGCTAGCTTTTTTAGTCAGTGGAGCTCACCTTTTACGACCTTCAAAAAATCTAAGGCAAAAAAAAAAAAAACATAATAGGTGTGGTTACGGTAACATAGCCAAAAATAAATAGGGTAGGAAGGTAGGCAATCACTTTTTTTTTACTTTTTTTTCTAATGTGTACAAATTAAACCTACTTGACAGGGAAATAAGTGTGCGACTCGGGCGATTTTGCTTTCATTGCGTTTTCTGCACTCGTTTTTTGTTTTTTTGTTTTTGTTTTGACAAATGTAATAAAAAGTTATAGGGTCGGCCCCTAAAAATAGGGTAGGTCGGGTTACCGTAACCACACCCATTTTTTTATTTTAGGCCTAAAGAAAACCGGACCCTGAAAGAGGGGAAGTCTTTTGAATGGAGATACAGTTACAGAGCCAAAGAACACTGAGAACATCTGAGAACGGAGAGTCTTTTTTTTTTTTTTTTTTTTTTTATTCTCTTTTTGTACATTTTTTTTTTTTTTTTTACATGTATATATGCTGTACATTACAGGACATCACCTAACCGAAAGGACAGAAACATATAACAGAAAAACACACTTGGACAATTACAACATACATGGGGTGGGAGGATGGAATGGGGAGGGGGGGATGTTCAGTGGTTTGGTGGTCGCATTATCAAAAGGTTTTAGGAACGAAAAAACCTAAGGGTTACATCAAAACGTGCATATACAGGCGCCAATCCTTGTAGAATTTATCTACTGTATTATTCACAACTGCGTTATACTTTTCACAAATAAATCTTTGCTTAAAGTTTCTACTAAATGTCTGAAAATGAGGGGTCTTTTTGTTCATTTTGGAAATATATACATGGTGTTTGGCACAGATTAATAACACATCAAAAGCTTTATCGGTGACTACATTGTTCGCCACTCCAAGAAGAACCAGTTCTTTAGACAGTTTTAAATTGTTGCAATGGGTGCAGTTCGCCTTTAGCCAATTTACAAATTCTATCCAAAAAGTCTGCACTTTATCACACTCCCAAAACATATGTAAAAGGGTTTCTTCATTTCTACCACAAAATGTACACAATGACGTATCCACAATTTTTCGCAAAAATAGAAACCTTTCTGTGGGCAAAATTCTGTACAATAATCGGTACTGGAACCATCTCAGACAAGTGTCTTTTGTTGTTTTAAAAACATGTTGAAAAATAGCCTTCTTATCTAACAAACAGTCTAAAGATTCAGACC
The DNA here is from genome assembly GCF_037325665.1 of Littorina saxatilis. Lineage (NCBI taxonomy): Eukaryota > Metazoa > Mollusca > Gastropoda > Littorinimorpha > Littorinidae > Littorina > Littorina saxatilis. Next base: position 4,745,408 of record NC_090257.1, on the reverse strand, counting down.
ATTTTTCGATACATTTTGGGACCGTAGTATGTTCAATCAGTTTTTTGTAAATAAGTTGTGTCTTACCTTTACAAATACATTTCCACACAATGGGCTCTGTCATAATAAAATGTTTATCAAATTCTAAGCCGATTTTTCTCTGATATTTCTTAACAGCCTGGATTACACCTTGATACAATACAAAATCGCCTCGCACATTTGGATATTTGATTTTAAACGCATTATAGGATAAGTATCCATTTTGTCCCAAAATATGACCAATCTGAGCTATTCCATTGTCGATCCAATTTTGAATGTACACTGTCTTTTTATCTCTCCGAATATTAACATTATAATGTAAACATTCTGATACAAAATCGTTAAAGGTTATAGGGTCACATTTTCCATGTAGTTTCTTATAATGTTTAAAAACATTGGTCCAAAACGGGTTTTCCATTCTCTGCATCAAAACATTTGCAAATTCCTCTCCTCTCATATTAATTGTTGTAACAGATGGACATGCTTTAAACAATAATCTTGATATTAATCCAGTAAGGCCATCAACTCTTTTTAACCAAACGATTTTTAGAGATGACAGAAAACTTTTCACGTCAACCATCTTTAATCCTCCATCTTCATAGGGTTGGGTGACCGTACTTCTTTTAATTTTATCTCTTTTTCCATCCCAAAGAAATTTGAAAAAAATATTATTTAACTCCATCATAAACTGTTCGTCTGGATCAGGTAAATTAGTAAACAAATGTGTCAATTTGGAAATAGCCAAGGTTTTTAGGACTGTTATTTTACCAAAAGGTGTCAGGTTCCTTCTGGTCCATGAATTCAGAAGTTTTTGAATTTCCTTTAACTTATTTCTATAGTTAAGAAAAACAACCTCGGATATATTCACCGAAAAAATAACGCCAAGTGCTTTAAAATTATCCGGGTTCCAGGTAAAATTCATATCAGGCAAAAATCTTCTTTTGCTAAACTTTAAAGGTCCTAACCAAACTACAATTGTTTTATCATAGTTCATTCTCAGACCTGACAGTGATGCAAAATGTTGTAACACTTTTATACTTTCGCAAAAAGATTGCTCTGTACCATCAAGAAACAGACTGGTATCATCAGCGAATTGTGACAATAAAATATTTTCGCCAAGAATATTCATACCACCAATCTTTTTGTTCTGGCGTACCATAAGAGACAATATTTCAGCACAAATCAAAAATAGATAAGGTGACAGCGGATCCCCTTGCCGGGTGCCTCGACCTACATTAAACCATGCTGAATACCGACCATTGACTGAAACACAGGACTTAATTTTGCAATAAAAAGTAAAAATCCATCGTTTCATGTCATTTCCAAAGTTAAATTTGCTCAAAGATTTTTCAATAAATGACCAGGCAACACTGTCGAAAGCCTTTTCAAAGTCGACCATCAAAAGTAGGCCAGGTATATTATGTTTATTTGAGTAGAACAGGGTATCATATATTAATCTGACGTTTTCACCAATATATCTTCCTTTCAAGAAGCCTTTTTGATCATCATGAATCAGATTTGGCAAAACACGTTTAAACCGTTCTGCAATGCACGTTGATGCAATCTTATAGACCGTATTTAACAGAGTAATTGGTCTCCAATTTTTCAAAAGTGTTTTATTTTTCCCTTCCTTTGGAATACATACTATAACGCCCTGTCTCTGAGTCACTGACATTTCTCCTTTCTCAAATCCACAATTTATAGACCGTAACATAAACTTTCCTAAGTCAGAATAGAAAAACTTGAAGAATTCCGCAGTGTACCCGTCTGATCCTGGGCTTTTGTCGTTGTTTAATTTTTTCACAGCTTTGAGTAGCTCACATTGAGTAAGTCTACCTTCCAATTGTTTACTCTCAGCATCTGTTAATACAGGATGAGCCAGGTTTTCATCAATCTCTTGATTTACCAGTTCGGCTTCTCTTGAAGTATATAATTCCTCATAAAAAGTCTGTGCTTCCTTAACAATTAAAGCATTATCATGAATAATTTCACCATCATCTTTCTGCAGAAAACACATGGACTTCTGGACAAACTGTCTTTTCTCCAAATTACAAAAATATTTTGTATTTTTTTCCCCTTCTCCAATCCACTTCGCACGGGATCTAATTATCATACCATCCACTTTTTTCTGCCTTATTTGACTTAACTCCTGTTGTGTTTGCTCTAAAAGTTGAATATTATGCTCTGTCAAGTTACTTTCCAAAGTGTATATTTGAGAAAGAAGATCTTTTTCTTTTCTGTTACTTTCCTTTTTTTTATATGAGGAATATGAAATGCATCTACCTCTTATTTCCATCAACAACATCTCAAAAAACAACTGATCATCAATCAATAGCTGTAGATCATCATCGTCAATCAAGTCAATATTGTCCACATTATAAACAGGTAAAGCATATTGTATCTTTACATCAACAATAACCTTCTTCACTATATTTACAAATTCCATGTCTGTCAACAGTGAATTATTAAACTTCCAAAAGGGTCTATCACGTTTAACAACATCAGTTCTAAAACTTACTCCAACAATTGAGTGGTCAGAGTAGTAACCTGGTGTAATATCCGCTTTCACAATCTCAAAACCTAACTGCTCTGACACAAGGAAATAATCAAGTCTGCTTCGCTGTGAACTATGAAACCGCCTCCATGTATACTGTCTCACATTAGCATGTAAGGCTCTATATATGTCAATGAGATCATACTGCTCCATAAAATCAACAACTTTTCTCCTACTATTGACTTTATAAGATTTGGCCGGGTAGTTTGTATCAACATTGGGGTTTATAACAACATTCCAATCACCTCCGATAATAATTAACTCATTATCCATCTGCACAATTCTCTCAAACAGTTTGTCAAAAAAAACAGGACAGTCAGCATTACTTGGGCCATAAACATTTGCAAGGGTCAGACGTTTTTTCAAAATCTCAATATCAATCAAAATATACCTTCCATCATCATCTTTGACAATATTATGAATCTTATAATCAAAATTATTTTTAAACAATACAGCAACACCTCTACTTGCAGAATCATTACCAGCAACAATACATTCATAGCCCCACTGTGACCTAATCCAATTTTCTTGGTGACTTTTCCAGTGCGTTTCTTGTAGCAAGAAAACATTTCCATTCTGCTGTCTTAAAAAGTCAAACACATCTTTCTTTTTCTTGAAGTCTCCAAGTCCATTTACATTAAAGGAACAAATTTTTAACTCTTCATGGACTACCATTGTGATCAAACACAAAAACCATTATACTTTTTCATCCAAATAACTATATTGATCAAGCGCAAAAAGTGTATTGTAGACCATCCACATTCAACACAAATATATTTGCATGTAAGCAGCCCTGACCACATTCAACACAAATACACAAATATATATGCATGTACGCAGCCATTTCTCACAAATCGAGCAGAAGAGCACAGCAACAGGTCGAGGCAGTAAAAGCGATAACACTAGGACCAGGAGTTTTTTAACAAAAATTGCAAACATTGGGAGACAGCCCACAAAGGCAGTAGTGATACAACCAAACTCTGGACAATACATCAGCGAGCAAACAGAACCATTACCCATAATCGACACAGGCATGAGAAAAATAGAACCATACATCCAGCATAGTGATGATAATAGACACAGCATAGAAACGCGACCACCAGCTCAACACACTAACAGGGGCACGAAGGGGGGGCAAACAACACGACACGAATGACACGAATACCAAACAACAGAGAGAACAAGCAAAAACGGAACAAAAGTTACAACAAGAAAGGGTACAACAAGAAATAGTAGACAGACATGAATACAAGTAACACATACCTTCGGATCTTGCCACTGGGCTATAGGACGAAGGAGTATGTTTCCAGGAACTTTATTGAACTTTATCCAAGTACTTAAAAGTACACAGTTGTAGTCGATCGATTGACGCCATTTTGGATTGCACCGATCACGTGGTTTTTCGTGGGGCGACTGGAAATATTTTCACCGATACTACTCTCAGTATGTATTATGTACGGCTTAATAACATGGCTGGATGACAGCACATTTGATATAGAATGAAAACAAGTGACGGAACACTCTCTCGTTAAAGGTTGGGGAGAAACCGGGATCGTAAAAGGAAACCAACGTCTGTACCGGTGGAGGAGCTAGGCAAACCAAAACAAAACATCACGTGGTCACAACACTGCCATGTGCTTTCTACTTGTCTAGTTGTCAAAATTCAATGATAAAAAACATACCTTGTTTATCATAGAACAAAAACAGACAGATACTCGGATATTTGTTGTGTGTTTGGTAGCCTGTAAAAGGTAGACTCAAGATCTCTGACATACGGCTGGACAACAATCTTGTTGGTGGTTATGATTATATTTACACAACCTAGCACAACCTAGCACCCCCCAAAGAAACAGAAAAACTACCCTTCAACGCTCAGAAGCATGACTACTCCATTCCGACTGTCTTCTGGTGGGGTCATTGAGTTCAGATAGGGATCTGATAGAGACAACTTTTCCTTTTTTGGTTTTCATCATCACTTTACCGTTCTTTGTCCATGCTTTTTCACAGGTAGCATCCTCTTTGACCTTGTGGAAGAGGTACTGTGTCGTCTGGGTTAGGTCTTCCACAATCACGACACCTGACCCTTTCAACCCCCTCCTGTTATACAGGATTTGGTCCCTTATTCTGCGAGAGACAAATCGCACAATGGTTCCTCGCGGGGTGTTCCTGTCTCGCTGAAGTCTGCCTAGGCGATGGACTGCCTCAATGTCATCTGGGGACACCTTCACGTTCAGCTTGTCGAACAGCGCCAGTACCTTCTCCTCGCATTCCGACTGTTGTTCCGGCTGTTGCCCGTCTCTGTTCTCCTGCCTGCCACTGCCCTGCCTCGTCTGCTCAGATGGATTGGAACCGCCATTTGGACCACCGGACTCCACTCCCTCACTGAGTCCATAGACCCTCAGATTGTTCCGGCGGACATAAAGCTCAAGCTCATTCAGTCTCTCTTCTGTGTGATGAGCAAGAGTTCTTGTTTCTCCCAGTTCACTCTTCATGTGCTCTTCTCTCTTCTTTGATTCACTGACTTCTTTCTGCAGTTTGTCATTCTCTGTTTTTAGTTCAAAGACCTCACCTCTTAGTTGGTCAAGTGTGTCCTTCATAGATTCCATAACCTTACGGTTTGAACAGATCTCATTGAGCAGATCTTCATTAGAGACGGTGCGACTGTAAGCATCAAGGGAAGTAACCGCTGCGTCTCCGACTTCTGATGAACCGACTTGCTTACCTCTCTTGTTAGTGTCACTCATATCGAATTCGTCAGAATCTGTTTCGAAAACAGGAATATCTATAGGAGAGCCTGCCTCGACTACTCTTGCCTTTTTCTTACTGGCTTTCTCCGGGTCTGTAGTAGAGCTGCCGACACCGGGGCTGGATTTGTCTGAGCTGTTGTTCTGTCGTCGTTTTTGCCCTTTCTTTCTCGTCATCTCATCTCACAATGGCGACCGGTGCGGAGTGAGTTGATCTTCGGTCATCGATTCATTCTATGTTAAGGAGCCCTCTTTGTCATTTCTAGCGTTCCTGGGTCCACTCCTCCGGGGGTAGGCAACTTGCTAGCACTTCATATGGATAAAGCGCCTCTGAGCTCGCCGTAAAAACGGTTGATAACCTGTTTTTGACCGGAGCTTCGCACACCTGCCTGCCTTGTCCGAATGGCGTGTGAGAACGGAGAGTCTTAGATTGGGGGTGGTGGTGGTGGTGGTGGTGGTGGTGGTGGTGGTGGTGGTGGGGGGGGGGGGGTCTTAACAGTTGGGTTCCACTGTACATGCCGTCATTCAAAACCTCCGCTGAGTCGGTTTCACGCATGCCTGATTACCTTAAGACTTTTGTGGGCGACTGTACCGCAAGGACATTTATAAATAGCATCAGGGTTTTTCCGCTAGTTTCTGTTCACCTGTAAGCATAGGGTGGTGGCGCAACACAGCGGAGCTTCCTTCTGATTTGTACACAGCAATGCCAGGTATGCTACATATTTTTGAACTTTTACAAAATACACACACACTCACATATATACACACACAATCACACACACACACACACACACTCACACACACACACACACACACACACACACACACACACACACACACACACACACACGTACACACACACATACACACACACTCGATACTCATATTTTATTCTCTCGCAAAAATGAAATGTATATATGTTCATGCCCTATTCCTATAAGTATAAGAATTGCAGTATTAGCCAACTGAAAAACATGTTCCAAATCCTTTTGTTGCCAACGCCGGCTTGAAAGCGTGTGTCGAAAAAAATACCCTTGACATGTTTTGGCACTCTTGTTAACCCGTGATTTGTAAAATGTTTTACAAATCACGTAAATGCGCCCGATATTTTCTTGTCATCTCCAAAGTCAAGGGATCTATTAAAAAAAAAATCATTACTTTATTGTCCCATCGCTGGGGAATTCGGGTCGCTTCCTCCCAGTGGAAAACTAGCAGCAACAGAGTCAAGGGATCTGATAGAATTGTTCTTCTTCTTTGTTATGCTAAAAATCGTAATATTTTACCTATCCGGCCCAAATCACCCCCCACCTCCCAGCATAGAGGCTCTAAACAACAAATATTAATAATAATAAAAGGCATGTATTACTTTGTGGAATGCGATATTTTTACATTTTTACATTTTTTACAAATCGCGGTCTTAGGTTCGACGTAATTTGTAAAACGTTTTTACATTTTTACAAATCACGAGTTAACAACTCTGGTTTTGTTCCCTTGACAACTCGTGACAGAAAAGTTGAGAAGATTGATATCAGGATATGCGTTCATCTCCTTCCTGCTTATTGTTTGACGTCAGTGACAATGGCCGGAAATAACCATTAGATCCTGAAGATACAAATCGTGAGAAAGAGCTAGAGGAAGGCTGTCCTGTCTGATCCGCCGTATTGTACAGTCTGTTGTGACTTGCATGTTTGAGTATACAGTGTGTGTGAGTGTGTGTGTGTGTGTGTGTGTGTGTGTGTGTGTGTGTGTGTGTGTGTGTGTGTGTGTCAATGTGTGTGTTGCGTTTTTGTGTGTTTGTGTGTTTGTGTGTGTGTTTGTGTGTGTGTGTTTGTGCGCGCGCGCGCGCGCGCGCGCGTGTGTGTGTGTGTGTGTGTGTATGTATTAATTAGTGTGTGCGTGCGTATGGAAGTGTGTGTGTTGCGGGTTTGAGTGTGTGTGTGTGTCAGTGTGTGTGTGTGGGTGTGTGTGGATGTGTGTGTGACTGTGTGTGCCGGTGTGTGTGTGTTTGTGTGTATTAGTGTGTGCGTTCGTGTGGAAGTGTGTGTGTTGCGGTTTTGTGTGTGTGTGTGTGTGTGCAGTGAGTGACGGACAGAGAGAGAGAGAGAAGGAGAGAGAGAGAGAGAAGGCGAAGGTGAAGGCGATTTTTTATTGCATCAAACACAATGTGTATGTACAAGGGGGAGAAATAGTTAGCATGTGAACACAGTGGACTTGACCGTCCGGAAGCAAGGCAACTTAAAATCAACACCTAGCACAAGAAGTAAAAACAGAGAAGAAAAAAAATACAGTAAGATGAAGACAAGGATTTTGGGTTGTACGATCATACCGGTCTATTTCACAATTGATTTTCTCTTTGTCTAAACGCGTAGAACACATAATTTGACAATGCAATCAGTCGTAATTTGTTGTCAGTCTGTAAAATACACAACGATGAGTTGGAGAACTGGTCAAGGTCAAAACAAGCACCAATGTACTTTTGACGGATTGCATTGTAAGCTGGGCATTTAAACAGGAAGTGGTTTTCATTTTCTTCAGTTGATTTACAAAATGTACAATTTCTGGATTCAGCGCACTCGGGATTATAGCGCAGTTTATTTACCTTCAATGGTGTAATGCCCAGTCTGAACTTTGTGAACATTTTGCGTATGTACTGGTTTTCAATGACACCCAGATACTTTTCTTTTTCAAGTTCTCCTTTAAACATCCTGTATACATCAAATCTCACACTTGTATCAAGTTTACAGTGCCAGTTTTGCTCAAAGCAGTCTTGCAGACGTTGCTGTAATGTTCTAATAAACGCACATTCCCTACCTACAGACCCGTTCAACCACACATCTCCAAATCCATTCATGCAAAGGAGGCATTTAACTTGTGAGACCCAATTCTGTTTTCCCCTTTCAACTGCGTTTTTTAACATGATGTATGACATCTTTGCATATCTCGAATCCGGCATACAGTTAAGTCTCAACCAGTACTTTACGCTTCGGATATTTGCTAGGATTGACAAAGTGCATCTTCCAAGTTCCCCATACACCATCTGGTTTGGACTGTTTGACGAGATCCCGAGTAATCTTTTACAGGCATACATGTGAACCTTTTCAATCTGTGAACAGTCAAAACATCCCCATAGTTCTGAGCCATAGAGCAAGATGGGAGCAATTTGCGCATCAAATAATTTGAAAAATATGTCCATGTCGTGGCATCCTATATTCCATAAGACTTTAAAAATCTCAATGACACCTTGTTTGGCTCTGGTGATTGCGTCATTGAAAGAGAGATTCAAACGGGCTTGGGTTGTGAATGTCAGACCGAGATACTTGTAAGAGCTAGCACTTGATACTTGCGCGTTTCCGTAGAACCATTTCTCACTTTTGGCTAAATGACCACCGTTTCGAAAAACAACGACATTGGTTTTATTCATGTTTAGCCTTAACCCAAGACGCTTTGAAACGTTATGTAAGATGTTCAGTTGATTTTGCAAACCCACTATGGACGATGATAGCAGTGCAATGTCGTCAGCGAACATCAAAAGAAACAGTTCGATCTCGCCGGGAAGCATTTGAATTCCGTGTCTGCCCTTACATATTATTTCCGAGGCAAGTTCGTTTATAAGAAACGAAAAAAGCGTTGGGCTCGCTAGACAGCCCTGCTTCAGGCCTTGTAGGCATTCAAAATAATCAGTATTGCCAGAGTTACATCGGACGCAAGAGAGAACAGATGAGTACATTGACCTAAGCATGTTAAACATTCTTCCTTTTACACCAATCTTTAATAAAACATTCCACAAAACATCCCTTTTAACGGTGTCAAACGCCTTTTGAAAGTCCACAAAAGCAACATATAACTTCTTTTTTAGTTGAAGCTGCTTGGTAACTGCTGCATAAAGAGTGAACATGTGGTCAATTGTGGAGTAATTTTTTCTAAAACCCGCCTGTGACTCAGAGAGAATGTTGTTTTCCTCAGCCCACGCTGTCAAACGGGCATTCATAATACTGGTATACAACTTGCTCACACAACTTAACAAAGAGACGCCTCTATAATTGTCAGGGTTCTCATCATCACCTTTCTTAAATATTGGTTGAATGATAGCCTTTGCCCAATCTGAAGGGTAGTCACCAGTCCTAAAAAGGTCGTTAAACAACGTCAAAAGATAGGGGACGATTGTGTCACCTGTGGTTTTTAAGAGATCATTTAAAACGCCATCTGGTCCCGCTGCTTTCCCTTTTTTTAAGCCACTTAAAGCAGTCCTCACTTCTTCTTCGGTAATATCACTGTTGAGAATGTCGCAGTCAAGTTCGTTTTCTTCTTCAGTGTCAGTATGGTCATGTTCTTGAACATGCCTTCTATCATCATCCTCGTTAAGTACTTTCTTAAAATGATCATACCATGCCTGATTGTCAATAGTTCCTGCGGGTTTACGTTTCCTCCTGAATTTCTTTATCTCCTTCCAAAATGCATGAGAGTCAGAAATATTCAACAGCAGGCTATTCACTCTATTTTGTTTATGACTGTCTTTTTTCTGTTTGAGCACTTTGGAGTATGACTTTCTCTCCGTTAGGTATAACATCTTTAACCTGTCTTTCTCTTGTCCTGTCTTTTCCTTTTTGTACATCCGAAATGCCTTGCGTGTTTGTCTTTTTAATTTTCGGCATTCAGAATCGAACCACTTGTTGTTTTCGGAGATTAAAGGTGAGTCATTTTTAAACACCCTTTCCATTGGTTTAGCAGCGTCTTTCAAAGCACACGTAAACAACTCCACTGACCCCTCTGCGTCCTCTTTGATCATAGCTGTAGCAGCGGCCAGTTTGTTCACAAAGCTTTCAGACTGGATCAAAGTTTTGACCTCTTGCTCTTTTTCTCTGTCCCATATGAGTCTTTTTGTAGGTGGCTGTGTTGCTTCACTGATGGGAGGACGGACATGGGCACAATCGACGCTAAACGTAAACCAGAGGGGCATATGCGATGACTCAACTCTCTCATCTACGGCTAGACGTTTAGAACGTGACGATAATTCATCAGAGACAACAAAGTAGTCAATGACGCTATTTCCATGTACAGAAACATATGTAAAGTGTTCTGATAAATCAGGAGTGCAGTTACCGTTTAAAATATGCATACTAAAAGATGTACAAAGGGAAAGTAGCTCCCAACCAAATTGGTTAGCCACCTTGTCCTCTGATGACCTGGTGCAAACGTAGGGATCACATCGCGAGTGTGTGTGTGTGTGTGTGTGTGTGTGTGTGTGTGTGCCAGTGTGTGTGTGTGTGTGTGTGTGTCAATGTGTGTGTTGCGTTTTTGTGTGTTTGTGTGTGTGTTTGTGTGTGTGTGTTTGTGCGCGCGCGCGCGCGCGCGCGCGCGTGTGTGTGTGTGTGTGTGTGTATGTATTAATTAGTGTGTGCGTGCGTATGGAAGTGTGTGTGTTGCGGGTTTGAGTGTGTGTGTGTGTGTGTGTGTGTCAGTGTGTGTGTGTGGGTGTGTGTGGATGTGTGTGTGCCGGTGTGTGTGTGTTTGTGTGTATTAGTGTGTGCGTTCGTGTGGAAGTGTGTGTGTTGCGGTTTTGTGTGTGTGTGTGTTTGTGTATGCGTGTGTGTGTGTGTGCAGTGAGTGACGGACAGAGAGAGAGAGAGAGAGAGAGAGAGAGAGAGAGAGAGAGAGAGAGAGAGAGAGAGAGAGAGAGAGAGAGAGTTTGGAAGATACATATTGAGAGAGATAGCGAGAGTATGAGGAAGCGAGAGGGAGAGAGAGAGAGAGAGGGGGGGGGGGGAGGGGTGGAGGTGGGATTCTTCTACCAACGTTTCCTTGCATTGTTTTTCGTTGGTGCTTGAAGTTGTGATAGCGTTTGATGCTTGAGAGAACTACTCAATACTATTGCTTTATAGTACTCGTCGATTAGCTACTAGCGTGGCATTGCCATCAACATGAATCAGGGCCTTAAAACTGCCAAGTAGGCTACACTGACTCGCTGCTTGATCCTGCCTGAAGTGGGCTTTGGCAACGCCTTCCAACAAGGTTAGTCACAGACCATGTCAGTGTCTGTCGCAGTTTCTGGTATATAGAGTGTCACATGCGCAATCACTGACTTTCTGCATGGGATATCGTAATTTGTCGCAAACCCGCTAACGCAATTTCTCTCAAAATCGGACTGCATGATGTGTCGCGGCAAACAATGCCACAAATCATGCCCAGCCCTGCAAAGATCGAACAGGGATGATATGCACGAACCGAAAGTGGGTGTCACCCAAACGGGAGAGAACAAAGTCTGATTCGTTGAAATCACAATAAATCTCAATTTCAACCCAATCCCATCCCAAATCCGCGGGCTCCAACAATGTTGGTAACTTTCTCAGTCGTGCACCGCGGCCCTAAGCTGAGGTTCACGAACCAAAAGTGGGTGCCACCCAACCGGGTGAGAATAAACTCCGGGGTCTGATTCGTTGAAATCACCACAAAGCCGCTCAATTTCAACCAATCCGACCCCCTCTGGCTCCCACACGGTTGGTAACTTTCTCGTGTATCTCGGCCCTGATCCGTGCGGACAGTGGACCAAAGCTGTAATACTGACACAAGCAGCTGGCCTGACTCAGCAACGACACTGAGCCTTTGTTGTGCTTTCCCCCAGCTGTGCACAGTCAAACGACGTGCGTGTGTTTTGTGTGTGTGATTTAGCTGTGGATTGTGTTAGCTTTCAACGCCCTATGGGCCTAAAACCGAATGAATCCTTGTATCACCTTGACAACCACATGTATTGCTATTGGCCCTCGACTGAATAAGTGCGCGCGAGCGTGTGTGTATTATGTGTGTGTGTATTATGTGTGTGTGTGTGTGTGTGTGTGTGTGTGTGTGTGTGTGTGTGCGTGTATGTGTGTCGAATAGACACACCGTAGGCACAAGTACAGACATATATACATATAGATGTATAGGCATGTTTTGGCTGCGACTTGAAGGCGAACAAGCACACACACAGACAGAAGCATACAGACACACACGAACACGCACGCACGCACGCACACACACACACACACACACACTATAGTCAGATGACACTTGAGTCGAGTGCGTATAGACAGGCACTCATTTTACTTCACTTTACCAGCCGAAGAGGTCCTCATGACGCAGCTTTTCCAGTCACTTTCAAAAAGAGGAAGTTGCAGGGAATAACCCACTTCAGTGTATGCCTGCTAAAGTTATAATTCTACAGTGAAAGGAAGTGTTGCTCCACCACCCATTGAGCCAACTTGGGCCTCTCGCGTGTTTCACTTTCAGTGATGCTCTTGGTCTTTTCTTGCAGGCCGACATAATGTGAGTTACTGCGGTTGTATTTGCCATTCCGTGACTTCTTGAGAACATTTGTCTTCCAGGTCGGTGCAGTGGCCGAGTGCATGGTGTTAAACTTCGAAACAGTTGCAGTCCAGAAGCAGAGAAGCTTAGCGCGTGTAACTATGTGTAAACTGGCGTTTGCTGGTCTGCACTAAGAGAGAGAGGGAGAGAGAGAGAGAGAGAGAGAGAGAGAGAGAGAGAGAGAGAGAGAGAGGGGAGGGAGAGAGAGAGAGCTAGGTGTTTCCCTCGTTAGTCAGTACAGACACCGGATGTATTATGTATTTCAGAGTATAGTTGACTGTTGCTTCTTAGTATTTATTCTGTATCGCTTTATTTCCCTCTTTGTTTGAACAGGCCAGAGTGAACAGATTTACAGCAGCATGGCAGACCAGGCAACAACATGACAGAAATGCTGAATCGAGCCTCAAGCCAGGGCCTCACTACACGTGTGTCATATCCATACCCAGTGAGCCATGTTGGAGGAAATGGATAATACAAGGACGTTGTCATGGAGTTGGTGTTTGCACAAAAAACAGAAATTAACAAACCTAATAAAAACATGAATTGATTACTTCAGACCCAGTCATGTGACTCTGACATCACCTCAGCAATGTGTGATGTTATCGTGTGATTGTAACGTCATCGGTTATTTTTCCACATGATCATGCGACTGTGACGTCGTCTCGATGTCTGGGCGGCCCCCACCAGGCGTGTTTAACCCTTTCAACAGCCCCCTTGCCAACACGCCCCATCCCTTTCCACGACAGTCCCACATTTATCGACAACAACATCAACAATATGGCCAACAACCTCATGGGCAACAACCTCATGGGCAACAACCTCATGGCCAACAACCTCATGGCCAACAACCTCATGGGCAACAGCACCCACACCATCAGCAACACAGTCATCACATTCAGCAGCAGTGGAATCCTCACTACTACGGACATCATCAGCAGCAGGATGCACATCAGCCACGAAGACAAGATCATCAGCCACCATTAACGATCCGCCAGCAAGTCCACAACCGTGGTGCGGTGATCAGATCTGAGGTACCACCACGCCTGCAACACGCGCACCAAGACAGCCCACGTCTCAGCAACCAATATGGCCAACACAGAGGCGGAATACCTGTTTCACCGTTTTGTTCATCACACGCAGGCAGCAGTGTTGCCGCATGCCCTAATCCTATGCAGCCATTCCACAGTAGCCCCAATCCCTACAACAACCAGGCGAGCTTTTTGTTGCCTTATGCCTCCCCACCCTCTCCTTACAACGACCCTTCTCGTTTTTTGGGTTTTCATCCAGATTCAAGCTTGTTATCTCCAGCTTCAAGGCCTGTCGTCTTTTCATCTCATGACCTGTGCGGAAAACAGGATCTTCAGCGAGGTGTGTCCGACCCCGCTCCTAACGAAAACTTAGTAAGTCGTAGAGACCCTCATGTAAACCAGTATTTACATCAACCAACATTTCGTCACGCACCATCAGGCGAGGTGCGAACACAGGGAACAAAACATCAGACTTCTTTGATCAAAAATGGGCAAACACAGTCCTTCCAACATCAGGACCACGAATTGTCTACCTTTGCTTTTCAACATCAACAGCAAATTCAGCAGAGGCCGCATCCACAACGACAAGATCGGCCTTGTCTTCCTCGACGTCTAAATTCACCAGAAGAGGAACAGCAGAAGCAGCAACAACGGGAACAGTATCTAGCAGAACAAGGGCAACGGCAACTGCAGATGCACGCAGGGCTATCCGAACATGACCATCACATTCAACAGCAGAAGATTCAAGCTTTGCTGGCTCACAAGGGGGGTACAAGTCGCAGATATGAGCTTCAGGATAATCGACCTGATGCATCACCTTCAATCATCCGGGACCCACATTCCGAAGCAAAAGCATCACCCCTTTCAAAGGATGTCATAGGGTCAAAGTCACGAGGAAGTAGAAAACAGAAATGTGGTGGGAAGAATGGAAATCTCGGAACTAATCCTGTGGGTGCACCAAACACGAACAAAAAAGACAAATCGAAGGACACAGGATTTCAGAAGGGGGTAAGTGTCTCTGATTTTATTTCTGCCTATCATGTGTGTGTGTCTCTTAAAAGACAAATATAGAGAAATGCCTGTGAATTTAACTCTATCAATTAAAAGCCTGTAGATAGTATGCTGTAAACCAATCTAAATAATTACAGGTATTGAAGAAGGAGCGATAGTTGTTTACACCTGTTACAGTTTTTGATTGACACCTTGAGTGTCAGTTGAACGTGTCTGTATTTTAAGTAAATACTTTTTACGACTTCACTTCGGCGTTTCAATCGATTGAACATAAATAGGCAAATATAGAAAACAAAATAATGTGGTTTTCTCTTGTACAAGTTGAACAGCATATCAAACATATCAAGTTTGTCATGTCAGTGCTTTGAATGATATTTAAATGTTCCCCACTTAGTTCGTGATTATGTCAATTCAATCAATGAGTCTTATATCGCGCATATTCCGTGGGTACAGTTCTAGGCGCTCTGCAGTGATGCCGTGTGTGATGAAATTTTATACGGCCAGTAGATTGCAGCCATTTCGGCGCATATTTACCTTTCACGGCCTATTATTCCAAGTCACACGGGTATAGGTAGACAATTATTAACTGTGCCTAAGCAATTTTGCCAGGAAAGACCCTTTTGTCAATCGTGGGATCTTTAACGTGCACACCCAATGTAGTGTAAACGGGGGGAGGTTCGGACACCGAAGAGAGTCTGCACACAAAGTTGACTCTGTGAAATAAATTTCCGCCGAACCTGGGATGGAACTCACGCTGACAGCGGCCAACTGAATACAAACCCAGCGCGCTACCGACTGAGCTACATCCCCGCCCTGACTGAGCTACATCCCCGCCCTGACTGAGCTACATCCCCGCCCTGACTGAGCTACATCCCCGCCCCAATTAAACATGTTGATTTTCTTTTCCTAGGAACTTCAAGCGAAGATGAGGCAGTACATACTGAACAAGTTTCCCGACATGCACCATCAACCGTGCACTGTGCCTCCCCTCCGGATTCTGAAATCGTTAAACTACCGGAAGATTGACAAATTGTCTATACATAGCCATGACGTCAAGGAGCAGGAAATGATGCAGGATGCAACGTTGCGAGGTTACCAGACGGAAGACACCATCACGGGATGGGTCGCTGGAATCATAGAGATGCTTGATGAGCCGATCTTCCATCTGTCAAATTATCAGTTTCATGACTACCTGTTTCATCTCAGGCATGACAATACTAGCAGAAGTGTGTCGCAGACAAACTCACAAGAAATGAATACTGAAGATCCATTGCTGCAGAGACTGTCCAGCAATTCCTCTGGCATAACGAGTCCAACTGACATGGACCCAACACTTCCAGAAACAGACCACCTGCCAGAGCACAGCATTGTGGATGCTTGCACTTCCTCCCAGACAGTCGTCTCTAAAAAGAGCCCCCGTTCGCATGGTCCTTTTCCTACACCACTTGACCTAAGCACCAACTTGAACAGGGGAGACTTTGACAATCTCATCATTTCCTCCAGATACGCATTTGTTGTCATTGAAGCCAAGACATTGCGTGGCGCTGAAGCAGAGAACGGAGGGACACAGACAGACGTAAGAGGCTCAGAACTGATCCACAGGAACCAAGAGACTACCCAACATGGTTCTGAGCTCAGTTTGCAAGAAAAAGCAAGACAACTGGAGACATCATCTGAAGACGTAAGAGGCTCAGAACTGATCCACAGGAACCAAGAGACTTCCCAACATGGTTCTGAGTTCAGTTTTCAAGAAAAAGCAAGACAACTGGAGACATCATCTGAACGGGATGACCCTGAGCGGGGCGAGAACAGCAACACCTCAAAGGCAGAAAAACCACCGCACGATGACGAAGTTTCAATACTGAGGAGTACGACTTTCCATCCGAGTGATCATGAAACCAATGCACAGAAAAAACTCAAAACTGCCGAATATCCATTGGAAAAGAACACCCACAATTACAAAGCTGATGCATCTCCAGAGGAAAATAATATTCAGTCCGAAGACATTCTGTTCTTTGAATCCCAATCAAAAGAACATCTGCGCAGAAGGCACCAGACCAGCGACCTTCCCTCCACAGAATACCAGTGCAAGGATTCCCAACCCAAAGACTTGCAGCCTCAGTCTGAAGAACAAACCCACTCCATGGAATACCAATTCAAGGATTCCCAACCCAAAGAATTGCAATCTCAGTCTGAAGAACAAACCCACTCCATGGAATACCAATTCAAGGATTCTCATCAGAAAGACATGCTGTCTCAGTTCAAAGAACAAGAAGCTCAAGAAGAATCTCAGGAAGCAGACTCTCCAAATTCCATGCTGCCTTCTTCACCAGCTCGAAGCACCGGGAACCAGGGTGAAGCTTTCCGAAAGAAAATCCGGAAGAGTCTGGACCAGCTTCAGAAAGCTGAAACAGTGTTACGCCATATGACCTCCGACCTGGTGACTGATCCACCAATCACCAAAGTCCTGGCTCTACCCCACACTTCCGCCGCCGACTTGAGACGTCTGCTGGAGGAACCTTCCCTTGGCCAGGTAAAGTGACATACCATCGCCCACGGGGAAACAAGATATTCAATTTTGAATTTGTAAAGTTTCTTTGAATGATTAAAAAAAAAACACACACCGCTAGGCCACTTTTGTTCTGTTAGGAAAATCACCTGGGGCAGTTTATCCGTGTGAACCGCGATGGTTTGCTCCATGATTAGTAGTCCCCCCCCCCTCCCAACTCCCATCCTTATCCTCTCCCTCGGCCCTGCTTTTCAAAACAAACCTTCATTGCCCCTTGTTTAATAGATGTCAAGAGCTTTTTTCTCTTTTTGTTTGTTAAATGTCATGTGGATAAAATGCTGTCTGTGCGCGCCTTCGTGAGCGAGGCTGGTACTACATATTGTTCATACGAAATGACAAACACAGGTTACAAGCGATAACGCGCAAAAGTACTGGTTTATTATTTTACATCTGACACTAGGTATCAGTAATGCATATATATAGTTACAGTACTACGTATTGCGATACTACGTATTGCGATACTACTTATTGCGGTAAAAAACTTATGGACAGAAAGAAAAAGAGAAAAGAAAACAAATTATTAGACATGGCAAAAGGTATTAAAATGCATGAACAAGACACGAGAAGTAAATACAAGAAAAATAAACAATCACAAGACAGGCGAAGACAAACAGACACGAAAGTTACAATTACCAAACACTCGTTGGTTAGTCCTTCAACAACAATAAAGAGTTACGTTCTGTACGTTCAACAACAATAAAGAATTACGTTCCGTACGTTCAACAATACCATAAGCACTAAGAATACTCAAGAAACTTAGCATACATACGTTTAAAACCAAAATGGCTACTTTCAGAAAAATACAAAAACGTTGACTCATCAGGCCAGGAATACAAAGCAAACTGTCATACCAAAAAAGTCTAACGACAACGTTCCTGCGTTAATCAAAGTCACAAACAAGATATTTACTCATCCACTTTCCCTCAATAACGTTACAAGAAATAAGCCCGTTTACAAACGATCACCACAGACCGCAAGCTTCTTTTACCTAAATTCTTTTAACGTAAGGCTGAAAAAGTCGGAGAAAACGTTTCACTTCGAACTTCGTTAACCACAGAAAACACAAGTTATCATTATAAACATTAGCGACTTTCTAGCGTCTACAAAACATTGCTGTACGTTCACAACACTAGAACAGTTGAACACACAATAAAGAAACACTACAACAAATCAGACTTTCAACTCACGTTATACATAAACAACTCACGAATTCATTACAAAATGGCGACCAAAACACAACACAAACAAGTAACAACAAAATTACCTTATGCGCTGTGTGGGTTGACCAGCAGTACCAAAACGTGTTGCCTCACAAACGAAGGGCACAAAACGATTCACACTTGAGAAACAACTGTCTCCAAGAACATTACGTTGACGTTAAAACATAAGAAACACTCCGTTGGTTCACTTGATAACCTTCATACGTTTACATCAAAACCAAACGCTTCCTAAAACCCTCAGATCGACTGACGAGACAGGAGTCAAGCAGCGGTATTTATGGAAACAAAAACCTAACATGGAATAGTTATTCAAAAGTCAAAGGTCACCGGATTGACCAACCAACAACATTCCTAAGACAGAATCGGGTGAAACTACTATTTTACAACCAATCAGTAACCGATCACGCACTCCGTGCATGCTCAAAACTTAAAACGGTATATTTAACAGAAAGAACATCAAGGAACTAGCTGACATCACAAAGCTAAAAACACGTGAGTCACACGTATTCTAAAACTTGCAACGCAGATTCGCAGGGCTCACCTCAAAATCAAAACACGGAAAATAGCACGTGAATCTCACGGTGTTCTAAGACTAAACGACGCAGTTTGTGACGCTCCGACCAAAACCAGGTCACAACAACTGAACAAGGAGCACGTGAATCTCACGTAAAAATATTAACGCTCCACAAAACGGGTCACAACAAGGTGCCACAATAAAAACACGGTTTACTTCTTTTTACATCGTGCAATGGCTTGAGCAAACGTAATTACAACAAAAGTAGGTGACTGCATGCCACATCGGCATGCACACTCCCACCGGAAATTATATTAATATAATTTACTTCAAAAAACCTTTGTACAAACACATTCCTTATATCAAAAGAAGAATAACGCAGATTTAGACATTTCAAATTTACAACTCAAAACCATTGTGTTGCAAAACGTTTACACAGCAATATTACGGTTCAATCATTTTCAGTGTTTCAACACATCTCGTTTCAACTAAATGCCGTTAGTCATTACTCGACGGCATAAAAAAAAAACCGCACCACTTAAACCATAAATGTCTGTTACATCATCT
Organism: Littorina saxatilis; assembly: GCF_037325665.1. Lineage (NCBI taxonomy): Eukaryota > Metazoa > Mollusca > Gastropoda > Littorinimorpha > Littorinidae > Littorina > Littorina saxatilis. Next base: position 4,725,845 of record NC_090257.1, on the reverse strand, counting down.
GGTATAAAAACAAACTGCAACAATCTACAACTGTCAAATTGGAAAAACACTCCAAAGTTCAATGTTCTTTCAGTTCGCTTACACAGCTTTGTCTTTGTGATTTTCACGATCTACTAACACAGTCATTTTGTGAATAGGTCGCTCTAATATGCGACTATCACCAGTGGGACGGCCGTGATTGTCTAGAGCCTTTGTTCCAACATGTACTTTCACTCGTCTGACCAGTCCATCAGATCCAGGCATCACCTCGATTACACGAGCCATGCACCACTCTGATCTGCACAAGTTCTGGTCATGCAAGACAACAATGCGTAGGGCGTTGATGAAGGAATCACTTGACATGTCATCCAGGGTTTCAATGTGGATTGCCCTAGAGGCAAAACACGTCACGATCAGTCCGTACAAGATTAATGTCATGAACTTGACGCAGTCATCACGGTACCCTTGTTTTTTCTGGCGTTTCAGGCCCTTCAGATGCTTGACTGCGGCACCTCTGTTGTCGGGGAGGGACGGTTTCTCTGGTCGAAATGGTAAGGGCATCTCGTAGTGACCAGCTTCGTTGATCTTCACGTTTTCCTTCACGATCTTCGCAAACTTTACATCGTCCTGGGACATGGATCCTGAGTCACTTGCAAAGTCTCTTTCCATAACATGTAATGGGTCAGTACACGAGACTTCGTCCACCTGTACCTTGTAGACGTGAGCTACACGTTCTTCTTCCCTCGATCCTGGCTTGACGATGACGCGCATGGACGAGGCTATGCCATCAAAGGCGACGGAATGCGGTGCCTTGCCGACGATGCTCCAACCTAACTTAGTCTCTACTGCGAATGGCAGTCCTTGGACAACGTTTAGGGGCATGAGGGCTTCAGCGCAGTCGTAGCCAATGAGGAGGCCTGCTTCGCAGTCAGGGTACAAGGGGGGCAGTTTAGGAGACAGGTGTTGGAGATGTGGGTAAGCTTTGACAGTCTCTGAGGTGGGGATATGAGTGGGGTCAACGGTCAGATAAGGTCGTGAGATGGCAGAAGGGAGCCTGACAAACTCACTGGAGGTAGGAGAGCGGACACGCAATCCAGAGTACTTCCTGCCGGAGACCACAGCATTGTCCTCAGTCAGTGTGGAGACCCTGAGTGTAGTCGGCTGCGATTTGGCTTTAACTTCTTCAGCCACTGACTGCACTACAAAAGTGGCGTTGGACATAGTGTCCAGTAGTGCGTACGTCAGCACTTCTACGTTGGGGTTAGAGTCACTGGAAACGAGAACGGGAACGATCATAGACGTGAAACCGATGCTGTTTTCCTCGCTGGCCTTAAGAGCAGACACTGTAGGGGTCGACGATGACAGTGGCTCTTGAACGTCAGCAGCAGAGGTACGGTAATTGTTCTTGTGTTCACTCGCCCCTTTGTTTTCACTCATACTGTTCTGATACTTGAAATTGTCATCATGAAGACAAGTGGGATGAGCCTTCTTGCACTTCTTGCACGTCTGTTTCTGCTTACATTGACGGCTCTGGTGATCCTTGCTTCTCAGACATCCGTAGCAGATACGGTTCTTGAACAGAAAATCTCGTATCTCAACCAGAGGCTTCACTATGAGTTCCTTACATGTTCCAGCGTCATGGTCCGGAAGTTGACAGTGCAGACATGCGGTGACATCCTCTGTCAGGGTTGACAGGTTCGTTGTGAACTTTCTTGGTGTCCCCGATGCACTTGTCAAGCCGAAAACAGGGTCGTTAGAAATGTCTGCTTCGAGGGTAATGAACGACACGAGTTCATGGAACAGAGGATACCTCTTCTTTTCAACCTTGGTTCGAGCAACTGTTCTAGACCATCTGTGACTCATCCAGTCTGGGAGCTTTCCGACGATCTTCCGTAAGTACTGGGCATCATCCAGGATGCTCAGTCCACCAACTTCCTGGGCAGCAACGGAACATTGCTGCAAGAAATCGGCCAGACTTCTGAGTCCCTTGGGATCCTTGCTTTTGACTGGGGTCCATTCGTCCAGCTTGGTCCGGAAAGCTTGCGAAACGACGTATGAGTTGCCGAACCGATTTTCCAGCACTTCCATGGCTCTCTCGTAGGCATCACCTTCTCTTAGCAGAAAGAAGCCGGTCACGGCCTCCTTTGCTTGACCTCCGATGTACCGTTGCAGATACAATAACTTCTCACTGCTGGTTATGTTTTGTCTCTCGATGAGGAACGAAAACGACGACCTCCAAATTGGATATTGGAGAGGGTCACCAACAAAAATGCACGGCTCCTGCATCGGCAAACGGTTGATCATCAGAGCGTCTGATAGGGTTTTGGCGAGAGAGTCCATAGGAGTGTCCTGCTTGGCAGGAGTAGCAAGTGGACGTTGGTAGTACGCAGACGGGGGGTAGGAGGCAAATGGACGATCTGCATGACATTCCTTGTCAAAGTTCATGTACGCAGGGGGCCTTGCGTTTTCGTTTCCCCAGATAACTTTGGGGGTGGTCTGATGTGGGTCCAGGAATGTGGGCACGAAAGGCTCTGGTTTGGGATGTAGGTGGGTATCATAGGGGAAACAGGGTGGGGTAACTTGAAAACGTCTGTGGTCCATGCGTTGGTGACGTTCTTCTGGGAAGTAGGTGTGTCGTTCTTGCGTCTCATCACCTTCCCTTGTCTCTGGTAGGTGATAGGACCAACCTGTGTGGTCGAGATCAGGCGGGCGAGAGCCTGTGACGCTTGTCGTTGAGTGTCCAACGTTGTGCAGAGGCGGCTGACCAGTGTATGCACCGAGAGGGTGCTGCAGTGTGGTCAGCAGCGCTGTAGGCCGCATGGAGGATGTAGTTGCAGCCGTCGTGTAGTTGGGTGTGAAGGGCTCCTGATGGACGAAAGGAGCGCTCGTTCCGACGTGATGGGGGGCGTTGACATCCTCTCTACGTTGAGGTCCGTACGCCTCATATGTGGCGTTGTTGGTAGTAGCGGCGCGTGTCGAGGCGCTGACTCCAACGACGAGGTCCACGACAGGTAACGCGTGCTGTTGTGGCTCAGTCGTTGTGGTTCCTGCGACGAAGTTGGTGACAGCAGCGTTGACGTTGACAGTCGAGATGTCATGGGTGCTGGCGGCGTTGCAGACAGGAACAGACGTGACGTCCAAGGCTGGCTGGTGTGTCCCTTGATCAGCAATGACGGCAGCACCTGTCCCTATTCCTATCGCTGTTTGTTCATTGTTTAGAGGAGGGGCTACAAGACTGTACAAGGGAACGAAAGGACGAGGGTGGAACCTAGAGTTCAACAAATCAACTGACGGTAGATCAGGGAGATCCTGCTGAACGGATTCACCTTGTTCCAATACTTGTAACATAGCTTGTTGTTCTCTTAAGCTAATTTTCAATTCGGTGGACTGAATTTGTCTCAAAGCCTTCTTCTGTTTAATCTCTTCAAGAGCTGCTTCAGCTGCGTCTTCGGCCTGCCTAGCTGCTATTCTCTCAGCTTCCTTAGCCTGCCTAGCAGTTTCTTCGATCAGCCTAGCTGCATTTCTCTCAGCTTCCTCAGTCTGCCTAGCTGCATTTCTCTTAGCTTCCTCAGTCTGCCTAGCTGCAGTTCTCTCAGCTTCCTCAGTCTGCCTAGCTGCTGTTCTCTCAGCATATTGTTGTTGTAAGAGATCCAGTTCACTAAACTGAGCTTCCTTTATTGCGTCACCTTCCACTTTTATGGCCAGGGATGCAGCCTCTAGTTTAAGAGCCAATTTAGTGTCTTCAGAGCTAACACTTTTAGAGCGGAGAGACTCGGCGCGAGAAGCTACTTGGCTACCTGATCTCCTGCTACCTGACTTGTGGCTAGCTGACTTGTGGATGGCTGACGTAACGCTAGCTGCTTTAAGGCTGGCAGTCTTACCACTGGCTGACTTGTGGGTGGATGACCCAACGCTAGGTGTAACACTGCTATGCCTGGAAGTAGGCTCCTTAGCCACCTGCACACTAGTCGTTTGTCTGACAAGAGCTTGATCAATGTAAAACATAATGTTCTGAACTGCCCTTTGAACATCCTCCCAGCTGTCCTGAACGATTTCACCGCTACCAATCATACAAAGAACTTTCTCAATGTCACCAAGATCCTTGTACATGCTCAAAATAACCTTTTTTTGACTGGTTACTGACTCTTTATTAGGAGTTTCTTGTTTAAGCTCTGTTACTATCTCATCGATTGCTCGTTCCAAGAATATTCGTTGTCTTACAAAGTTTCTAGTTTTGATCTCAATCTGGTAGTCTCTACCTTGTTCAGTAGGCTTAATGTCACGCCTAGGCCTTTGAGAAAGTTCATCTTCATCGCCGTTAATGTCATAACCTGAAGCTTCCAATGGTTTATCTGCTGGAATCTTCTCCATTACAATGTTCGCTTATTCAAAAGCACTTAAAACATACATAAGGTTTATCTGGTTATAAAGTAAAATGAGTCGATCTGAGGGTCGTTTGGGATAATACACAAAAGTCACAAAAAATGCGCCGGATACAGAGTAGGAAGATCTCTAACCGACAAGTTGATCTATGTCAAACTATGGTTTACTAACACAGTGACAGGTAACAATAAAGTCTTTTGCTGGTTATCAACAGCTACGTTTACGTTCATTGAGCGTCAATAACAAAAGTTCTTTACTGGGCGTCAGCAGCTAAGTTTGTTTACTTTAGCTAACGTTCTTTCACTGGGCGTCAGCAGCTAAGTTTTTTTTACTGGGCGACAGCAACTAAAGTTTTTTACTGTGCGCGCCTTCGTGAGCGAGGCTGGTACTACATATTGTTCATACGAAATGACAAACACAGGTTACAAGCGATAACGCGCAAAAGTACTGGTTTATTATTTTACATCTGACACTAGGTATCAGTAATGCATATATATAGTTACAGTACTACGTATTGCGATACTACGTATTGCGATACTACTTATTGCGGTAAAAAACTTATGGACAGAAAGAAAAAGAGAAAAGAAAACAAATTATTAGACATGGCAAAAGGTATTAAAATGCATGAACAAGACACGAGAAGTAAATACAAGAAAAATAAACAATCACAAGACAGGCGAAGACAAACAGACACGAAAGTTACAATTACCAAACACTCGTTGGTTAGTCCTTCAACAACAATAAAGAGTTACGTTCTGTACGTTCAACAACAATAAAGAATTACGTTCCGTACGTTCAACAATACCATAAGCACTAAGAATACTCAAGAAACTTAGCATACATACGTTTAAAACCAAAATGGCTACTTTCAGAAAAATACAAAAACGTTGACTCATCAGGCCAGGAATACAAAGCAAACTGTCATACCAAAAAAGTCTAACGACAACGTTCCTGCGTTAATCAAAGTCACAAACAAGATATTTACTCATCCACTTTCCCTCAATAACGTTACAAGAAATAAGCCCGTTTACAAACGATCACCACAGACCGCAAGCTTCTTTTACCTAAATTCTTTTAACGTAAGGCTGAAAAAGTCGGAGAAAACGTTTCACTTCGAACTTCGTTAACCACAGAAAACACAAGTTATCATTATAAACATTAGCGACTTTCTAGCGTCTACAAAACATTGCTGTACGTTCACAACACTAGAACAGTTGAACACACAATAAAGAAACACTACAACAAATCAGACTTTCAACTCACGTTATACATAAACAACTCACGAATTCATTACAAAATGGCGACCAAAACACAACACAAACAAGTAACAACAAAATTACCTTATGCGCTGTGTGGGTTGACCAGCAGTACCAAAACGTGTTGCCTCACAAACGAAGGGCACAAAACGATTCACACTTGAGAAACAACTGTCTCCAAGAACATTACGTTGACGTTAAAACATAAGAAACACTCCGTTGGTTCACTTGATAACCTTCATACGTTTACATCAAAACCAAACGCTTCCTAAAACCCTCAGATCGACTGACGAGACAGGAGTCAAGCAGCGGTATTTATGGAAACAAAAACCTAACATGGAATAGTTATTCAAAAGTCAAAGGTCACCGGATTGACCAACCAACAACATTCCTAAGACAGAATCGGGTGAAACTACTATTTTACAACCAATCAGTAACCGATCACGCACTCCGTGCATGCTCAAAACTTAAAACGGTATATTTAACAGAAAGAACATCAAGGAACTAGCTGACATCACAAAGCTAAAAACACGTGAGTCACACGTATTCTAAAACTTGCAACGCAGATTCGCAGGGCTCACCTCAAAATCAAAACACGGAAAATAGCACGTGAATCTCACGGTGTTCTAAGACTAAACGACGCAGTTTGTGACGCTCCGACCAAAACCAGGTCACAACAACTGAACAAGGAGCACGTGAATCTCACGTAAAAATATTAACGCTCCACAAAACGGGTCACAACAAGGTGCCACAATAAAAACACGGTTTACTTCTTTTTACATCGTGCAATGGCTTGAGCAAACGTAATTACAACAAAAGTAGGTGACTGCATGCCACATCGGCATGCACACTGTCAATCGAACATACCATACAAAAAAACTTACCTGCCAGTGTCGTGTTGTCGTTATTAACAATTATCTTTTGTATTTAGTATTGTTGCAGCGTTTTGGAAACACAGACGCTCGAAGAAGCTTTGTCACAATGCATCACGTCCGACCTCATCACGTCTCAGCGACGTTACCAAACCGCAGAGCAACACAAGTCACGCCAAGAGACCAGAGGAAGGGAAGCAACTCGTGAAAAACCTTCGCCAGGACTGCAATGGTGGCGGGCCTTAGTTGCAGGAATACCTGCACGGGGTAAAACACAGGCTGTGGAGGGAGATGCCACTGCGACAACGGACGATAATGATAGACACGGGACGGAGGAAGAAAGAGGGGAAAAAGCTGAGGAAGATAGGAATGTTGTGTTTTCGGCTGATGTCTTTGAAGAGATCGTCTCAAGGTAACTTTGCATGCAAACATTTTTGTTTCTGTTAAAGGGAAGGTAAATCGAGAATGACTTGTATCTATTGTACAGTACATTTGTGTAGTTAATTTGACTGTTTAGGTCTTTTATTTCTTCATAGACTAAGCACAAGGTATGCGCTTTATTAATAGATTTAGAAATATATTAAGACCTTGTTCAGTAGCAATAAAACTATCCGAACTTAAAAACAAAAGCAAGGTAAGAAAGTAAAGAGTATAGACTGAGACTGAGACTGAGACTGAGACTGAACTTTATTTTACATTTTACAAGGATACAGTTTTAGGCCTTTTCTTACAGTTACCATGCTGATATTCTACACTGTTCTTTTTTCAAATATTTTTTTAATTTTTTTTTTATTTTGTTAAAATATGTTTTGAAAATTTGTTTATATTTTTTTTATTTTTATTTTTTTTTTTTTTTTTTTTTTTTTTTTTTTACATGTATAGGCTTTACATTACATTACATCACATAAACAAGGGGACAATTTACAACACACAGGGTGGTCATGGCTTGGTGGTCACTGGTCTTTGTCTCACCCTCCAGGTTCTGCGGGCCTTACTCCCGAGTGCCAAGCCGGACTGTCGCAGAATGTGTCCACCTGGCAGGTGTGGCTTTCGGACAAAGCATTCTCCGAGGCGACCAGCTTCAGGTTCTGAAAGCCGAAAAGCCCTTTCTGTTCATTAGCGGGCCACCCGGTTCAGGGAAGACACTCATTCTGGGGCTCAAGGCAGCAGAGTGGACAGTGAGAGGACACGAGGTGGTCGTGCTGTGTTCAAAGGGAGTCAACACAGGTAGTCTGGTTTCGTGGACACTGTACGACCGTGTGTTGGAGACAGTACGACAACACAAACTGAAGGAGGCCAGGAAGAGATCGCTGAGTGTTAGCAGTGAAGACGAAAAAGCTGCTGCTGCTGGCGAAAAGACAATAGCCGAGTCGGAGGAGAGTCTTAAAATCTCTGCGAAAGACGCACCCCAAGCAAGCATTTCTACTTGCTCCGTGTCGACCAGTTCCTTGAATGGCGATCCCAAAGGAAAAGAAAATGTTCAACCAGGAAACTGTGAAGTGGGCAGTCCGAGTTCAGGCAAGTCGAGTCCTGGTTACAGTGCTAGAATTGACTTCGGTGATATCACAGTGGACAACCTACACCGGGAGTTCATCACAGCCAACACAGACATGGAATCGTTCGTCCACCAACTGCTGACTAAATACAAGGGTCGAAAGCTTCGAATCATTGTTGACGAATGCTTGGACAAATGCGACGAAGAATTTTTGTTCAAAAAATGTTCTGACGCACACGATAACCTGGAACAGATGAAAACTCTGTACAACGAATTCATCAATTCAGTCCGAGTTCCGAAAAATGATGCTCAGCCATGTCTACACTCTCAACAGGAATCGAACCCTGGTGCAGGAAAATCACGAGACGTTAATCTCCGAAGACAAAGAGATGGCCATTCAAGACAAGATGGCAAGAAAACCTGGAGTACTGGAGTAGAACGTGAAGAAAAAGACTCGAATATCTTCACAAAGCTCTGGGCACCAGAAGGCTACTTCCCCACAATGGAACACAGAAAGAAGAAGCTGGACGACCGGTTTCAGATGCTTCGTGACGCAACTTCCGGGGGTCCTCCAATCATGAGGTCGGCCAAGTGGCACAAAGTCCTGGACTTGCTGTGCGCAACTTTTGAGGCTGTCAAGGAACTGAACACAAAGGCTGCTTGTGGAATCCGTGAATTGCCTGCTTCTTTCGCTTGTGGGGACACTGGTGAGCATTGTAGATACAAAAAATATATTTGGCTTTGCTTGCGTTGTGCCCTCTCTCTCTCTCTCTCTCTCTCTCTCTCTCTCTCTCTCTCTCTCTCTCTCTCTCTCTCTCTCTCTCTCTCTCTCTCTCTCTCTCTTTCTTTCACCATCCCATCATTGTTTAAATTAACCATGCTGTTTTCAAACACTAGTAAGCCGCTATTGCTACGTTTTTCTACATTTGTCATGAAGGCGCTTTCCATTCGTAATCCATAATCCGTAAACGAAACAGGGCGATACTAATAGGATGTTCTTGTTTTTGTTCACTGTGTGCATTTGTATGCTGGTGCTTGAGATGTGCTCATCTCCATGAAAAGGGCCCAAGGCCTACTCATTAAAACATTCAGACTTCAGACTTCAGACTTCTCTTTCTTTCACTGTCTTTCTGTCGGTATCTCTCTCTCCCTGTTATCCACTCTTCTCTCTCTCTGTTACTCTTTTCTCTCTCTCTCTCTCTCTCTCTCTCTCTCTCTCTCTCTCTCTCTCTCTCTCTCTCTCTCTCTCTCTCTCTCTCTCTCTCTCGTACTCACTCTTATTTCTCTCTCTCTCTCTCTCTCTCTCTCTCTCTCTCTCTCTCTCTCTCTCTCTCTCTCTCTCTCTCCGATAGAGCGTGGTATGGTATATATTCAAAATACTGCAAAACTGGGCGTGAAACCTTTATTTGTCGGTCATGCTCCGCATTTTCGCAGTTGTACTACGTTTTGTGATGAATTTTGCACGTAAACAGACATGAATACCAATGTATCAGTATTGTTTGTTTTTCTGTTTGTTTCGCCAACGCAGTCTTTGCAAAAGTTGTTCGAATTATTATAGTAAAATATGAGGGAAGAAACTTAAACACTGCATGATAAATCCACATACTGCTTATAAATCGAAATACGTTTTCTCCACCAACAAATGTTCTGGTCCATATTATGTTTCCTAATCAAGATTCGTTTTATTTTCTTTACTACGTTCTAGCCAGGCTGAAAAAAATGGACGACCTCATGGTGAAAGTGATGGGTGACTTGTTCCTTGCTTACAATTCTGTCAACTCACTGCAGCTCTTCCAGTTCTTCGCTGTCATCACCGCCAGTGCACGTGAAACCAATTCCTCATTGCAGCAACACGCTTTGCCTGAAGCACAAAATGTGACACAATCCTCAAATTTGTCAGAGCAGAATTTTCCATCAGCATCGCAGAAACAGAGCGTGTCACAAACAAAAAGCGTGTCAGAACAACACGATCTGCCATCCGGACAAGATCAAAGCTTTGAGCAAACCGAAGGTGTGTCAGAGGCAAACAGCGCGACAAGAACCTCAAATTCGTCAGAACAGAATTGTGAAGCAGCTTCAGAAAATCAGATTGTTTTATTGTCAACGGAAGTGTTGGAGGCACAAAAGCCGACATGCTTACGGAGTCGAGAGTCTTTATCAGAGAACGTGCCCCAGTACACACGGGCGTCAGAACAAAAGTGTCTACCAGCGTCAGGGAGCCATGACCTTGAACACGCCAAAAGGATGTCGGGACTAGACAGTGTGCCAACGTGCATGGGCAAGGCACAAGACGATAATCACAGTGTATCTGTGTGGGCTGCCTCCATCTTCCAAGGGTACAATCCGGATGGTTTTGAACGAGTGGCATTGACTGACTGTATCAGATGCCCACCCACTGTACAGAGAATTCTACAATGGACAGCAACCAACGTTAAGGTCGGTGTTTTATTTTACTTTCAACATTTGTGTGTGTGTGAAATTTTTTGGATAATTTGTAGCATTTTTCGTGTGTTGTTTATTTGGTTTTGTGTGTGGGTGTGTGTGTGTCACTGTGTGTGAGTTTTACTTTTGCGGGTCTAAAGGTCTTTTCTCTGCGCGAATTAGGTTTGTTTATTCCGGCTACAACTTGAGTAAGCGACAACCGATGAATACAGTTTTACCATTTCTGTGAGTAATAGTCAAACTGCTAGGTTGTTAGCTGAACATTGTGACAAAAATATTGGCACATTAGTATTTTGGGAGTTGTTTCTATATTTCTTCTACTACCGTTTTCTTTATTTTACAAATTAAATGCCTATTATGTTATGTTTACAATGTTGTACCAGTTTTCCGGAGAGTACAAGTACATAACACGTGGCTGTGACGTCAATCCACCACTTCCGTCAGACGGTCCTCCAGTGACGTGGCTTGACCACGCCCCTCACATGACGTCATACAGAGAAGTGAATGACTGCCCTTTGTGTGGTGAAGCTCTGGCTGACTATCTGCTCCACACTCTGGGCATCCGGACGTCGGCTGATGAAATGCGAGAGAAAGGTGAACACCTTTTTTACACCCCCGGTATAGGGGTGTGTATAGGTTTCGCTCGATGTGTTTGTTTGTTTGTTTGTTTGTTTGTTTGTGTTCGCATATAGATCTCAAGAATGAACGGACCGATCGTCACCAAACTTGGTGAACAGGTTCTATACATTCCTGAGACGGTCCTTACAAAAATTGGGACCAGTCAAACACACGGTTAGGGAGTTATTGGTGGATTAAAATTATACAAGGACTTATAGAGGAACATCTTAATGGTCAAAGGGAAATAACCATTCTCACTCAGTCACTGCCACCAACTGAGAAGGTTATTTCCCTTTGACGGGGGTGTTTTTCCTACCTCGTAGGAATTTCTTGTTTGTATTGTTATACTTCCATCACCTGTATTAGAAATTAGACTGTCACAAAGCAATGGCAATGCCAGCAGCAGCCAGAAGGAAAAGAAGAAGAAGAAGAAGAAGAAGAAGAAGAAGAACAACAACAACAACAACAACAACAACAACAACAACAACAACCTTTATGATTATGTTTGTGACCATGAAATATTATTGTTGCTGTTAGTGTTAGTAGAGTTTTGCATTTTTTTCTCGTTCGTTCAGAAAAGAATTAAAGGAGTATATCAGCAGTCCCAGATTTACTGGCCTAAGTTTTAAACGTTCAATATGATTGTGAATATGAGTGTACAATGAAGTTGTGCATTTTTTTCATACAGTCAAAAAGCGAAAAGTCGAAGACAAACAATCGCAGCTTTACTTGCATGACGTCATCATCTGCGGCAGTCCAATTCACCAACCAGACTGCGCCTTCGTGAAGGAGTTGACGGCAGGAGGAATAACTCTACAGTACGAGAGTCAGGACTTGACGGAACCGCCACCATACATCGACAAAGCCTTCGTTGTTGGTATGATAAATTTGTATTCGTGTCTCTAGATTCCCAGCCCACCCCCACCATCCCCACAGCCCCCTTACACCCCTCCCCTCCCCTCCCACCCTGTTCCTACTTTTTACATTTAGTCAAGTTTTGACTAAATGTTTTAACATAGAGGGGGAATCGAGACGAGGGTCGTGGTGTATGTGTGTCTGTGTGTGTGTGTGTGTGTGCTTGTGTGTGTGTGTGTGTGTGTGTGTATGTCTGTCTGTATGTGTGTGTAGAGCGATTCAGAGTAAACTACTGGACCGATCTTTATGACATTTGACATGAGAGTTCCTGGGTATGATATCCCCAGACATATTTTTCATTTTTTGGATAAATGTCTTTGATGACGTCATATCCGGCTTTTTGTAAAAGTTGAGGCGGCACTGTCACACCCTCATTTTTTAATCAAATTGATTGAAAATTTGCCCAAGCAATCTTCGACAAAGGCCGGACTTTGGTATTGCATTTCAGCTTGGAGGCTTAAAAATTAATTGATTACTTTGGTCATTAAACATCTGAAAATTGTAATTAAATTATTTTTTATAAAACGATCCAAAATTACGTGCATCTTATTCTTTATCATTTTCTGATTTGAAAAACATATACATATGTTATATTCAGATTAAAAACAAGCTCTGAAAATTAAAAATATAAAAATTATGAATAAAATTAATTTTCCGAAATCGATTTAAAAACAATTTCATCTTATTCCTTGTCGGTCCCTGATTCCAAAAACATATAGATATGATATGTTTGGATTAAAAACAAACTCAGTAAGCTAAAAAGAATAGAGATACAAAAAAGCGTGTTATCCTGCTCAGCGCGACCATTTCCGCACTATTCTGGCTTGTCGATTTCACTGCCTTTGCCAAGAGCGGTGGACTGACGAAACTACGAGCCTGCGGTCTTGGTGAAAAAGGCAGTGCGTTCAGTTTCATTCTGTGAGTTCGACAGATTGACTAAATGTTGTTATTTCGCCTTACGCGACTTGTTATGTTTTTCTTAGCATTCTTTTCTTTGTTTATACATCTCTCTTGTAATCGTCATCGAACGTTTCCTCCTTACATCTTGATCATCATCCCAATTCTCATACTTATCCCCCTTCTTTATTTATTGAATTGATCATCAAAGAAAAGCACGACTTAAAGCATACAATCTGTCGTTGTGTGGTTGCTTTTTTTTGAAGAAAAAAAACACCTGCTGTATTCGGAACAAGAACTGATAATGTATGCTTGGAAAAAAAAATCTGATATCGATAATGTATGCTTATGAGAGCAATTATACTTTAAAATCAAGCTAAATGTAATCATAAAATATATTTACATATTGACTTTTTCACAGTAGCAGTCATTTAAAAAAAAGTTGGCATCATACACAGCAGCTAGCCTAAGTTGGCCGGAAACAATTCCATTCCACTGATTCAGACTTTATTGGACCAGTTGTATATATTAGAACATGGAACTCTACGTTATGCTTGATGTCGTTGAGTTTTGTTTTCTGTTAGTTTTAACTCATGTCTCCCAGGTACGGATATATCATATGGCTCTAGCTGACCTGGTACAGATATATCTGTACACACAGTCACTTCAGTCGCTTCCTGTAATGCCGATCTAACGCCTACATTCCAGCGTGTTGATACACAGTTTCTACACAGTTACTACAATTCTGAGTGACCTGCTGCAGCACAGCTGGTCTCGGCTAAAAAAACAACTTGGTCAACATAGGTGGGGTAAAGAGTATTCAATGTTGTGGAGAATGAATGACTGCTTGTTGCAGGTGGAGGAGCGGTGCAAGGTCTGGAGGCCAAGATCGTGGTGTTCGTCCCAGAAATCAAGCGCATCACTGAAGAAGAGTGGAAGACGTCATCAGCGATCCCACGTCACAATTGTGCACGTACACCTTCCCGCCCAGGCGGTTCTGATCACGGTCAGTGCCAAGATTGGAATAAACAGCACGGTCTGTGTCAAGGCCAAAGTCGGACACAAGGTCAAGCCCAAGGTGAGACCGAAGGTCAAGATGGAAGTCAAGGCCACAATCAGAAACATGGAAACGATGTAAGTCAAGGCCATTGTCAGAGGCAAGGCCAAGCAGAAAATCAGGTGCCGAATAATGATGAACAAATGTCAGGTATGGCAGTATCAGCAGAAACAGGGTATGTCAGTAACCTTGCAGAAGCCGGCGCACACAGGAATGTTGGCAATGATCGGGATGTGATAGAACAAGGCAGACTTCGTGACCTTGGTGCATGGAACAGACAGTACATCTGGAATGTGGCCTCTCGCTCTGTCTCGCATTTCGTCATCATTCATGTCTGAGTTCGTGGGAAACCTGACGTGTTCGAAAATACAGACACGTCAAAAAAAAGTAATATTGCGATCATGTTTGAAATTTCAATTGTTGTGTAATACACATTGACCTTTAAACGGATGATATACTGCTTGTTCGGATTTTTGTGTGTGGTCGATTTCGGCAAACGGAACTTTGGTTTTGTGTTATTTGAGTTTCTGGGGTGACTGTGGTTTTTATTCCGTTGCATAGACACTCCCGCGTGTAACATCAAGCTGTTTGTTGCATACAGTCAGGCTATTATCTCAATAGTGCGTTCGAAAGAATGAACATCCGATGTTATTTTTTGAAAAGATTTTATTTTTATTTTTTTATTTTGTTTTGAGGTTTTTCTTTTTTTTTAATGTATTTTTGTTTTGTTTTACATGTATAGGCTTTACATTACATTACATCACATAGACAAGGGGACAATTACAACACACAGGGGGTGAGGGTGGGGGGGGGGTGGGGTGGTCATGGCTTGGTGGTCGCAGTATCAAAAATATGTAATGGAAAAAGAACCTAAGGGTTGAATTGCATCCGATGTTATTATTCAATGCCGTTACAATCGCGTTCCCTCTGTGCGCAGAAACCGGCACGGTTGGCCTAGTGGTAAGGCGTCCGCCCCGTGATCCGGTGGTCGTGGGTTCGAACCCCGGCTGGGTCATACCTAAGACTTTATAATTGGCAATCTAGTGGCTGCTCCGCCTGGCGTCTGGCATTATGGGGTTATTGCTAGGACTGGTTGGTCCGGTGTCAGAATAATGTGACTGGGTGAGACATGAAGCCTGTGCTGCGACTTCTGTCTTGTGTGTGGCGCACGTTCAATGTCAAAGCAGCACCGCCCTGATATGGCCCTTCGTGCTCGGCTGGGCGTTAAGCAAACAAACAAACAAACAAACAAATTTCCGGAATTCCTCTATTTGCTTTAATATTAATTAAGAGGCTCATTGCACAGATCTACACCAAACACGTACCTTCCTACTTTCATTCGATCAGGTAGTCTCAGGGCTTCCCACGGACGCCCCTCCTAGTGCGTCCCGGGACCCCCACTTAAAATTTTTAGAGGGTCCCAAGGGTCCAAAAGCCGAAAAGTCCCAATGTACTTGTAAAGCATTGTGGTCACGTATACTGTACTGCGAAGTGTCTTTTTCATTGGAATATTCTAGGTGGACATGCCAATCCAACACCTTGATGAATGGAACACACACACACACACGCACTCACACACGCTCCATAAGTGCGTCCAAGGACCCGCTCTTTTTAAGGTCTAGTGCGTCCAGGGACCCCCTCCCTGAATTTCTAGTACGTGTTTTCGGCTTCTAGTGCGTATAGGACGCAGGGACGCGCGCTATGGGGAGCCCTGCGGTCTATCGTTTTGTCGTCATTACTTCAGTCAGCTTCAGTCAGAACTTTCTGGGAATGCCTTAAAATGTTCATGCATTTCATAGATGGCTCGTTCGGTTCGGTCATCCTGGAAAGCGGTTCAGTTTGTTCTTTCGTAGAAAATGACTGAATTTGTTGTTGGGCATTTTCTGTAATGCTTTAGTGGATCTTGAAGAATGCCCGTGACCGCACCATGAAATGTATGGTTATTTGAAACTTTGTTGTTGTTGCCGTTGCAGACATCAATGTTGAAACTTTGTTGTTGTTGTTGCCGTTGCAGACATCAATGTTGAAACTTTGTTGTTGTTGTTGCCGTTGCAGACATCAATGTTGAAACTTTGTTGTTGTTGTTGCCGTTGCAGACATCAATGTTGAAACTTTGTTGTTGTTGTTGCCGTTGCAGACATCAATGTTGAAACTTTGTTGTTGTTGTTGCCGTTGCAGACATCAATGTTGAAACTTTGTTGTTGTTGTTGTTGCCGTTGCAGACATCAATGTTGAAACTTTGTTGTTGTTGTTGTTGCCGTTGCAGACATCAATGTTGAAACTTTGTTGTTGTTGTTGTTGCCGTTGCAGACATCAATGTTGAAACTTTGTTGTTGTTGTTGTTGCCGTTGCAGACATCAATGTTGAAACTTTGTTGTTGTTGTTGTTGCCGTTGCAGACATCAATGTTGAAACTTTGTTGTTGTTGTTGTTGCCGTTGCAGACATCAATGTTGAAACTTTGTTGTTGTTGTTGTTGCCGTTGCAGACATCAATGTTGAAACTTTGTTGTTGTTGCTGTTGCCGTTGCAGACATCAATGTTGAAACTTTGTTGTTGTTGTTGTTGCCGTTGCAGACATCAATGTTGAAACTTTGTTGTTGTTGTTGTTGCCGTTGCAGACATCAATGTTGAAACTTTGTTGTTGTTGTTGTTGCCGTTGCAGACATCAATGTTGAAACTTTGTTGTTGTTGTTGTTGCCGTTGCAGACATCAATGTTGAAACTTTGTTGTTGTTGTTGTTGCCGTTGCAGACATCAATGTTGAAACTTTGTTGTTGTTGTTGTTGCCGTTGCAGACATCAATGTTGAAACTTTGTTGTTGTTGTTGTTGCCGTTGCAGACATCAATGTTGAAACTTTGTTGTTGTTGTTGTTGCCGTTGCAGACATCAATGTTGAAACTTTGTTGTTGTTGTTGTTGCCGTTGCAGACATCAATGTTGAAACTTTGTTGTTGTTGCTGTTGCCGTTGCAGACATCAATGTTGAAACTTTGTTGTTGTTGTTGTTGCCGTTGCAGACATCAATGTTGAAACTTTGTTGTTGTTGCCGTTGCAGACATCAATGTTGAAACATGAGGTGTTTGCTGTCGTTTTGTCTTTATTCTTTGCATGAAATGCGTCTTTTTGTGTGTGCATTATATGTCACGTCATAAATTCCCCTATGCATAACACTGTGACTAATTTCTCTCGCTAGCTATTATGATACACTAGTACCTCTCTTTGAAGGTCCACTACCCCCCGCGGGTTAGGGGGAAGAATTTACCCGATGCTCCCCAGCATGTCGTAAGAGGCGACTAACGGATTCTGTTTCTCCTTTTACCCTTGTTGAGTGTTTCTTGTATAGAATATAGTCAATTTTTGTAAAGATTTTAGTCAAGCAGTATGTAAGAAATGTTAAGTCCTTTGTACTGAAAACTTGCATTCTCCCAGTAAGGTAATATATTGTACTACGTTGCAAGCCCCTGGAGCAATTTTTTGATAAGTGCTTTTGTGAACAAGAAACAGTTAACAAGTGGCTCTATCCCATCTCCCCCCTTTCCCCGTCGCGATATAACCTTCGTGGTTGAAAATGACGTTAAACACCAAATAAAGAAAGAAAGAAAGTTTGTAATCTATGTAACTTTATCGCTATTTTACGACTTCCTCATTTTTTAAACCTGATTTTGTCAGTTTGATTTTAGTTCTTAAAATGGGGTTTCCACAGCGCCCGAATTCACATTTGAGTCAGGGGTTGTTCGCTGTATTCAGGGGTATACAGGTTTTCATGTTCGCCGCTGTAAGCAGTGGTTAACAGTTGTTCATGTTCGCTGTATGCGGGGGTATGAAGGCTTCATGTTCGTTGTAGGCAGTGGTTAAAAGTGTTCATATTCGCTGTATGCGGGGGTTTAAAGATGTTCATGTTCGTTGTATGCGGGGGTTTAAAGATGTTCATGTTCATTGTATGCGGGGGTTTAAAGATGTTCATGTTCGTTGTATGCGGGGGTTTAAAGATGTTCATGTTCATTGTATGCGGGGGTTTAAAGATGTTCATGTTCATTGTATGCGGGGGTTTAAAGATGTTCATGTTCGTTGTATGCGGGGGTTTAAAGGTGTTCATGTTCGCTGTAGGCAGGGGTATACTGGTGCCCATGTTCGTTGTATGCGGGGGTATGAAGGTTTTCATGTTCTTTGTATCCAGGGGTTTCCAGGTTTTCATGTTCGTTGTATGCGGGGGTATGAAGGTTTTCATGTTCTTTGTATCCAGGGGTTTCCAGGTTTTCATGTTCGTTGTATGCGGGGTATGCAGGTTTTCATGTTTGCTGTAGGCAGTGGTTTACAGGTTTCATGTTCTTTATATCCAGAGGTTTACAGGTTTTCATGTTCGTTGTATGCGGGGGTATGAATGTGTCCATGTTCGTTGTAGGCAGAGATTTACAGGCGTTCATGTTCGTTGTATGCGGGGTATACAGGTTTTCATGTTTGCTGTAGGCAGTGGTTAACAATTGTTCATGTTCGTCGTATGCAGGGGTTTGTATGTGTGATCATAGAACACAGGAGAAACTTTTTGTCGCAGAAATGTCGCCTATTGTTTCGACGTGTTCCATCACCGTACTCCTCTCTTTTTGCTGTGTGTTTTATTTCAGTTTGCTTATGGCTTTTAGTTTCACTGCCTCGCTTACTATACGGTGCTAATCTTGTACGTATATCCTTGCTTTTGGTAAGAAAATGTTATTGTTGCAAGTAAGATTTCTTGTTATCCCCCTTTCTGTCTGTCTGTCTCTATCTCTATCTGTTTGTATCTCTCTGTCTTTCTGTCTCTTTCCAGTCTCTCTCTGTTTCTATCTGTCTGCCTGTCTCTGTCTCACTGCCTCTGTGTCTCTGTCTCTCTCTGTCTCTCTCTGTCTGTCTGTCTCTCTGTCTCTGTCTCTGTCTCTCTCTGTCTCTCTGTCTCTGTCTGTCTGTCTGTCTGTCTCTCTCTCTCTCTCTCTCTCTCTCTCTCTCTCTCTCTCTCTCTCTCTGTTTTGGGTTTAAACATGTTCGCCCAGTCCAATGCCGTTTTTTGTCTTTTAACTATTTGACAGTATTTTCCCTCATAAAGCTATTAAGCAAGATCTAAACTCACGATGGTTTGTTTGTCCGGAATTGGGTAAATATTCCCCACTCCCCACGCACACGATCATATTCATTACCACAGAGTTTCCTTTCACTCGGACTCATTAATAAAAATTAGTATGGCTGCGACGGGCGCAGTGGCGTGGTAGTAAGACGTCGGCCTCCTAATCGGGATGTCGTGAGTTCGAATCCCGGTCGCTTCCGCCTGATTGGTTAAGAGTGGAGATTTTTCCGCTCTCCCTGGTCAACTTATGTGCAGACCTGCTAGTGACTTAACCCCCTTCGTGTGTACACGCAAGTACAAGACAACGTGCGCACGGAAACGATCCTGTAATTCATGTCAGAGTTCGGTGGGTTATAGAAACACGAAAATACCCAGCATGCCTCCCCCGAAATCGGCGTATGCTGCCCGAATGGTGGGGTAAAAACGGTCATACATGTAAAAATCCACTCGTGCTTAAAACATGAGTGAACGTGGGAATCTAAGCCCATGAACGAAGAAGAAGAAGAAGTATGGCTGCCTTCTGTGCAGAGCTGGATTTGGAGGGCTGAATTTATTTTGCAGATTTGACACAGGTGTCACTTTTAAAATTAATGTTAATTTTACTTCCTACTCTGCTGGTGGTGTTTTCACATGAGACAGAAATTAACAACTGAAATATGTTCTCAAATATACCATGAAGATCCTACTCTGAAGTTGTTCTTTGTTTTTCTTTTTCTTGTTTTGTTGTTGTTGTTGTTGTTGTTAAGAGGGTGAGATTGATATTTTCTGAATCGTTGTTTTTGTGCGTATTTTGTATTGATTTCTTGAATTATTGATTCACCGATTTGATTGATTTGCACAAGATGTAATCAGTTGAAGGGAATTTTAACGAGTCTTGGTTTTGTTTTTTGTTGTTTTTATTTCCTATTGGGGTTTTCATATCTAACATATGCAAATACACACTCTGTAAGAAAAACGGTTTAACTTTTGGTATTTGACAAAAAAAAGGTTAAATGTATTATTGGTTCCTGTCTTTTTTGAGCGCGTGATCGTGTGCTGAGTTCTTGCGGCGTGCGAGCGTGTGCTTGCTTGCATATGTGTGTGTGTGTGTGTATGTGTGTGTGTGGGTGTGTGTGTGTGTTAATGTATGTGTGTGTGATTGTGTGTGTGTGATTGTGTATGTGCGTGCGTGTGTGTGTGTGTGTGTGTGGGTGTGCGCGCGCGCGCGTGTGTGTGTTACTGTGTATTTGTTCGCGTGTGTGTGTTTCTGTCTGTTGCGCGTGTTCGCGTGTGTGTGTGTGTGTGTGTGTGTGTGTGTGTGTGTGTGTGTGTGTGTATCTTTATTCCACACAAAAACGGCCGAATTGACTGAATCTGCCTGAATCATTCCGAATCAAGCCATGTAAGACCGAATATTATATCAATCAAAGAAGGACCGGCACGGTTGGCCTAATGGTAAGGCGTCCGCCCCGTGATCGGGAGGTCGTGGGTTCGAACCCCGGCCGGGTCATACCTAAGACTTTAAAATTGGCAATCTCGTGGCTGCTCCGCCTGGCGTCTGGCATTATGGGGTTAGTGCTAGGACTGGTTGGTCCGGTGTCAGAATAATGTGACTGGGTGAGACATGAAGCCTGTGCTGCGACTTCTGTCTTGTGTGTGGCGCACGTTATATATGTCAAAGCAGCACCGCCCTGATATTGCCCTTCGTGGTCGGCTGGGCGTTGAGCAAAAAAAAAAAGAAAAAAAATCAAAGAAGGGAGAGGGAGAGAGAACTCAGAACTCAGAACGGTTTATTGTACTAAGGCCACAGACCCATATACAAACCAAGAAAAATGCAACACAACACATACTACAAAAAGTCGAAATCGAAGTGCAAGCTTGCTGGAAACCGAAGCATGTAGCATGAAAAGAGAGAGAGAGAGAGAGAGAGAGAGAGAGAGAGAGAGAGAGAGAGAGAGAGAGAGAGAGAGAGAGAGAGAGAGAGACAGAGAGAGAGAGAGAGAGAGAGAGAGAGAAAGAGAGAAAGAGACACAGAGAGACACAGAGAGACAGAGAGAGAGAGAGAGAGAGAGAGGGAGAGAGAGGGAGAGAGGGAGAGAGAGAGTTCCCCCACAGTGATCAAGCCCAAGTCTTTGACTGATGGTAAAACTGACCGCGATAAGCTGAACGGATTAATTCGATAATATTCCTCCTCTTTGTATCCCCCTCCTAATGACAGTGACAAATGACTTTAAGTAGCACGTAACATACCCTGCAGGAAGTATAACTCCATCAATACAGCCCTGGCCTCAAAAACATCTTCGATCTGACATCCTTCTCCGGCCTCGGTCATTATCTCCCTTGATCCGCCGGCCAGAGAGCGCCACCTGCAGCAGGTGTTTGACAACGAGGGGCAGCAAGCAGGGAAGAAAGGGAAGACAAGCAAGGAGGAAAGGGAGACAATCGGGTTTAATTGCCGCGCTAAAAGACCCTCAAGAGTCGAGCGTCAGACAGTGAGAAAAACATCGTTAAACGGGTATTATCGCTTGTACTGGTGGAGGTGATTGATCACGACAGCAGCTGATCAGTGGGTACCGACCACATCAAAATGTTTGTCGTCTCATAGTGATAATGCGTTATTAAGCATGAGATCTTGAAATTGCAAACAAAAAAAAAGAAGACAAAAAGGCTTTCACTTGCCCGTCGAACTTTATTTCAAAACAATGTAGCCTATACTTCATCATGCTATTTTGGTACTCCTGAATTATGGTGATTTGAAAATGGCGTGATTGGCGCTTGAGTATCACGCATGGTGATTGGTTTTGTTTGAAGGTTAAAGTGCACATCCATGTGTTTAATGCGTCTCTCAAAGTGTAAGGATATTTTTATTCCATGTAAAAGCCTAGACATATTTCTACAGATTTTACAAGGGTATTTATCTGATTCGAGGAAAGTGTAACCATTAGAAATAAATAAAATATGACGACGAAGAGAATGCAGGATACAGGAGAGCTTACGTCGATAAACACTCGCCGATTTAAATTCATGTAATTAAATAACATTCGAGCAAATTATTATTTGGGTATCTAAATTACACCACAGCGAATGTCCCTTGAACTTTGAAAGGTTCAATGCACTCTCTTAACACATTATTTTTTCAACAAAAAAAATGGACACCACTTTACCTTTAATTTTACAATAACTTTAATTACAAATAATACGAACAGACAGACATTACTCTGGACTATTACACATATATATACACACACAAAATAGTGATACTTAGCTTTAAAGTTCCGTTTGGACAACACAGTCTATTTAAGGTTAGGATCGTTCAGCAATGTCCTGGAATCACTTCCGTCGTGTAGTCGGTCCTCAGGTTACCCAGTGATAGTTAACACGGAAACTAGGAACGTGAAATCGTTCTAGGTAGAACACCGGAGAACTACAATGATGGAATGATTCAGTGTGCTGTTTACTTGCTGCAAGTCCTCGATTCACTTCGGTCGTGTAGTCGGTTTTCAGGTTACCCAGTGATAGTTTATAACACGAAAACTAGGGACGTGAAGTCGTTCCAGGTAGAGATTTTCGTGAGAAAACTTTCCAAAACGGCTCCTCACGTGTACACACACACACACACACACACACACACACACACACACACGCACGCCCTTATTGAATCACAATACTCTCGTATTCAACAGACGGGTTAAAGATTAAAGTTTTGAAAGTTGTAATCAATTATTAGATTGAAAGAGGTATCGACATTCGATTTATGGGGATAACACTTTTCCAAGCGTTTCTATTTTGTGGGCGTCAAATTCGGCTTAAAAACTAAGCCTCAGAAGTTTTTGACAATCGTATGTTTCGAAACTACAGCTTCAACTTAAGCCCTTCATCGATATCGAAAACGTGCTTACGATCTATTTTAGGACATTTTTACAGAATGATACTTTATCAATATTTAACATTATGTCGACGGTCTGTTCAAGGAGACATTTAATGATTTACTCTTTATTTAATTTAACTCCCCCCCCCCCCCTAGTTTTTTTTCGAGTTATGTTGGACGGAAGCCCAATCAAGACGGTGATTTTTTTTTTTTATCACTGAACAAGTTAGGGTTTCAGTTATTGCAAACTTATTAAAAACACAAGCTTTGCCGCCAAGAATCTTCTTTATTTTTGCACTCGATTTTTTTCTCTCCAATTTGGAATAACTGTTATAATAATGACAGCAAATTAAGAAGTAAAAACATACGAGTACAATCTCCAAGCTCTACTATTTCATTGCTGACTGCTCGCTGAGATACTGTAACCGAATGTCTGAAACTTTGTAGCCCTGGTCATACTTTCACGAGCTTGCAAAACACTTACAATAAAAGCAACAAAACATGAATTTTGTTGCCGCAAAAAACGCTAACAACCATAACGAAACACTCAATCCTCGTTTTAAAATTAACGACGGGCGGAGCAAGCTATCTCCTCTCTCCCTCTCTCCCTCTCTCTGTCGTCATCGACCCATGAGCCAATCGATGAGCAGAGGCGGCACGCGCACCGTCTTTTATTGACTTCGGGCGTTAGAGAGTGGCCGGCAAGGGAGAGAATCCCCGATGAGCACGCTCTCTGACGTGTGACGTCACGACTTGTCGGGCTGGGAGCGCGCGCTAATGGCGGTTTAAGCGGGGAAACTATTGAAACACCTGTTTTAAAGAAGTTGAAACAAGACGTCTGCCAGGAAAACGAGCCTGCTTTAAAAAGAGACGTTGAGGAGGCTGCACAGACAAAGGTTGGTGAGTTCTGGAACTGAAATGTGGTGTGGGATGAGCTTGTGCCATACATGACTACAGTGCAGAATTATTACTCTGAAGACCAGGGTGCATATTTGACAAAAACGACATTTCTTTGGACAAAGATTTATTTACCCATTGTTTGTTTGACAGATCTGTGTTGTTTGCAAATGGGTGAGTTTTTTCTAGTCAACAAATTTTCTAATTGTACGTGCTGAATTATTGCTCGGAAGACCAGGGTGCATATTTAACAAAAACGACATTTCTTTGGGCAAAGATTTATTTACCCTTTGATTGTTTAACAGATCTGTGTTGTTTGCAAATTGTTGAGTTTTTTCTAGTCAATAAATGTTCTAATTGTACGTGCTGAATATTTAATTTTTGTTATGAATTTTAGCATATTGTTGTATGATCGTATTAGCTGCTTATATGCGAGTAACCTTGTATGTGATTTATAATAAATAGAAATGATATTTTTTTTATGTGCGATATAAAGGTAAAAAGAAGTATTCCCCCGTTATCCCCGTTCATAATATAACATCTTTGGCTTTTCTTTTTTGGATTTTTGTAATATTTTGTTTTCTATAGCTTTTTTGTTGGTCATCTCGTTTAGGATTGACATGTATTGATGTATTTGTTTTCACTACTTCCTGTTTAGTACACGCTATATTCTTTTCATTTTAATTGTCATGTATGCGAGCTAACATACTTCCCATTTTACATGTGTGTCATTTCTTCTTCCTCTAAGAATTTATATATTTAATATATATATAATTAATTCACAAACTAAATGTGACTTTAGCTGAACGTAATCTGCAAATATACATATTTTGATTTTATTTTAAATCTCAACTTTTTGTTAACAATGTTATATTCTTAAAGTCTTATGTTACGATGTTATAATAGAGACAATACAATTAACACAAACCAGATGTGTACAGCAAAGTATCCACATTTTTTTCTTCTTTTTTGTGTGGATAAAAACATCACCTAAATTATCACAAAATCACAATAATAAGTGCAACTTCTTTTCCAGCAAAACAACAAGAAAGAAAAGCGTTTAAGGCGTTTAATTGTAGATATTAGTTGAGACAATATTGCTTCAATGTGTTAATAGTTTAACTGAAGAACAGTGGCGACTGCTCGAAAACTGTAGTGTTGTCTTGTCATGCATCGAACTTCTTCTTCTTCGTCTTCTTTGTAAAACGTGCGTACATTATTGTTTGGTATTTTCATGTTGTATATGTTGTATTTTTAGTTGAACGTTCAATTAACTTATCTTTCTTTAATCTCCATTGGCAATGAGGTATTAGCTTAATTTTCATCTTCGTTCAGGTCGAACGCTGCCCGTCCCAGTTTCGTGCGAGGTGTGTGGCGACAAGAGTTACGGGAAACATTACGGCGTGTATTGCTGTGACGGGTGTAGCTGTTTCTTTAAACGCAGCATCAGGAAAAACATCGCTTACACCTGCATAGGTAAGTGTTTGTACTCTTCATCTATACAATAACAATAAGGCCAAATAAAAATATAACGTTGGTTTAGGGTAACCCGACCGACCCTATTTTTTTTCCCGCTGACCCTAAAACGTTTTCTTCATTTCTCAGAAAAACAACACTTTTGGCATATTTTGTGAACCATATCGAGACTATAAGAAGTAACTAAATTTAAGAAAAAAAAAGAAAAAAAAAGCCGACCGACCGACGTTATCTTTTTGGTCACGTTACCCTAAACCAACATATATTTTTTATTTGGCCTAAACAAAATTACTGGAAATGTTTTTATTTTTATATTTTTTATGAAGAATACACTCCCTCCCCTGCACGTCCTGCTCTTAGTCTTTGCACAAGTTATGTTTACTGAAAGTGACATGTTTGTTCTTTCTTTCTTTCTTTGGTGTTTAACGTCGTTTTCAACCACGAAGGTTATATCGCGACGGGGAAAGGGGGGGGGAGATGGGATAGAGCCACTTGTCAATTGTTTCTTGTTCACAAAAGCACTAATAAAAAAATTGCTCCAGGGGCTTGCAACGTAGTACAATATATGACCTTACTGGGAGAATGCAAGTTTCCAGTACAAAGGACTTAACATTTCTTACATACTGCTTGACTAAAATCTTTACAAACATTGACTATATTCTATACAAGAAACACTTAACAAGGGTAAAAGGAGAAACAGAATCCGTTAGTCGCCTCTTACAACATGCTGGGGAGCAGCGGGTAAATTCTTCCCCCTAACCCGCGGGGGGTTCTTCCCCCTAAATCGCGGGGGTTCTTCCCCCTAACCCGCGGGGGGAATGTTTGTTCTAGAGAGAATTCACTCTCTTCCCTGTCATGTATTTCTTTTATTCTTTGCAGAAGATTTGTTAGTGAAAGTGAATTTTTTTTTTAAAGAATACACTATGTACCCTATACATTTTTTTAAAAAATCTTTTTCTTTGCAGCCGATATGTTTACTAAAAGTGATTTTTTTTCTAGAAAGAACACACTCTCTTCTCTCCATGCCTTACAATTATTCTTTGAAGTAGATAATTATGTTTACTGGATGTAACTTTTTTCTCTCACTGGATTGAGTACTCTCTCTCTCTCTCTCTCTCTCTCTCTCTCTCTCTCTCTCTCTCTCTCTCTCTCTCTCTCTCTCTCTGTATCCCTGACTGTCTCTCTCTGTCTCTCATTCCCTCTCTCGGTGCATTCTCTCTCTCTCTCTCTCTCTCTCTCTCTCTCTCTCTCTCTCTCTCTCACACACACATGCACACACTCTTATTCTTTGCGGCAGACATGTTTACTGAAAGCATTTTTTCCTGGAAAGAAAGCATCCCATAACCTTCATGTCTTACTCTTATACTTTGCAGCCGATATATATTTCCTTTAAGTTTTATTTTTGTGTGGAAAGAATACACTCTCTCTCCTACATATATTTCTCTAATTCTTTGCGGCAGATTTATTTACTGAAAGGGATTTTGTTCTGGAAAGAAAACACCCCATAACTTTTACGCCTTACTCTTATTCTTCGCAGCCGATATATTTCCTTTAAGCGATATGTGTGTGTGGAAAAAGTATACTCTCTCTCTCTCTCTCTCTCTCTCTCTCTCTCTCTCTCTCTTTTCTCTCTCTTCTCTCTCTCTCTCTCTCTCTCTCTCTCTCTCTCTCTCTCTCTCTCTCTCTCTCTCTCTCTCTCTCTCTCCTACATGTTTTTCTCTAATTCTTTGCGGCAGATTTATTTACTGAAAGTGATTTTTTTTCTAGAAAGAGAACACAATCTCCCGTGTAAGCGTGATAGCTATATAGACACACCGAAGTTTAATGTTGTGCTGTATTTGACAGGCAAAGGAAACTGCGTGATTGACAAGGCAAGGCGGAACTGGTGTCCGTACTGTCGACTGAAGAAATGCTTCGCCGTCAACATGAACAGAAATGGTTAGTATCTTTATAAATCGGCCAGAGCTATGGAACACTAAGCTTAAAGGCACAGTAAGCCTCCCGTAAACCATCACAGATACTGCCATGCGTTTACACACAGTACAAACACCCTTTCATTTAAACACTCGCCGCTTTTGAACATCCTAGGTGCCCTCCGTAAAGAGCGAGCAATTTTCAAAGAATTTATTTTTGCGTGGTTTATCTTACCCCTGAGCCATCGCGAACCCGTGTGATCCAGTTTCTTTTTTTTTCACAATGTAGTCGTCAGTTTGTGATGTCGATGCGACTCGCTGTAAGCTTATCTGCAATAGCACGTTATTGTGTACCTCTCATCTAAACGCAACAAACGGCTGCGATTCACACGAACTATAGAGCGGTGGCAGTTGACCGTTCAGAGGAACGGGCGATAGGCATTACCATTGACTGCTACGAAAAAGACGGTTTGTGTGACACGTTTCCGGGCTTTTCTTTTTTAAAACTTTCAAAACTTCGAATTGTAAGGGAAAGTCGCCAATCCCGGAACAGTCGGCCAACTTGGAACACCTCAATATGCGATCAACGGGGAACAATTCATTAACAATTGTTTTGCAGAAATGTCTAGTGACATTCCTTGATATTATTCCAGCAAAAAAAAATGACTACCGCGGCAAAAAAAAAAAAAAAAAAAAGGTACGTTTTTTAAAAACTTTTCTTCCTTCTTCTTCTTATTTCTACCGTCTACAATTCGTATTATTACTCTTTATCTATGTACGTTCACGTAAAATGTTGATTTCTGTGATAAACCTTCATAGATTTGCAATAACTTGAACGGAAAAAAAGATTTGAAACGTCACGTGTATCCAACAGAAAAACGCGAAATCCATGCAGGTGGCATGTGGCAATGATGGAACACATGAGAGAGGCAAACATGGAACAGTGTTCCAGCTTTGCAGCATTCTGTTCCATCTTACCCTCATCAAACAATAAACAGAACACTGCTGTTTTATTCACGTATTCAATTCTCTTTTCGGTTTTGTAGTGTTTTTCCTTTATATAAGTTTTATTGAATGATTGATTGATTTGTTTGACAGTAGGCTATTATGAGACCCGAACGGCGGTGGTTACCAGAAGAAATGGGCTGCGCTTTGTCGGCAGTGAAAAACGGAGATATGGGTTTGAGTCAGTTTGAAGGAAACAAAGAAATTTGCAAAAGAAGAAGTAAAGTTCACAAGAAGACCTTCTACATTAACACCAGAGATAGAACAAGAACTAATCAATAACATTCTTGAAGCTGAAATAAATTTGCCAACGTCACCCCCATCGTTTTTTTTGTACACTGTACATGGAGATTCTGGTCATTATGATTGCTTGGTGTCAGCAGCAAATGTAAGCTTACCTGCTGCTGATGTCCTGCAACGCACAACCACAAGCTCGTCGAAGAGATCATCACGAAAAAAACCAATCTTCTCCTTAAAAGCAAAAGCTGGAGATTACACTTGTAAATAAGGCGTGCAGGTCAACAGAAAAGAGGAAAGAATGAAGCTACAAAATCTTCTGCTCAGAGAAACAAGAGGGGAATATCTTCTGATCAGAGGAAAAAAAGGAGAACTTTCTCGACGATGCGTTCTATCCCGGGGGAAAGCACTTGGTACTGCTTCATGTGTGGCACCAACTCCCCTGAGAACATGATACAGTGCCAGAGGTGCACACGAGGACTGCGCTGACAGCAGCGGACAAAAGGACTTCGAAATCTGTACTTAGCAATTTTTGTGTGTCTGCAAAATCAGTTCTTAAATC
The DNA here is from genome assembly GCF_037325665.1 of Littorina saxatilis. NCBI lineage: Eukaryota > Metazoa > Mollusca > Gastropoda > Littorinimorpha > Littorinidae > Littorina > Littorina saxatilis. The sequence goes on along the minus strand of NC_090257.1, from coordinate 4,696,902 downwards.
TGTTCTTAGTTACTTGCTTTGAGACTTTATGCGCAATGATTTTTTACATTTAGTCAATTGGGCAGGTAGCCCTTTTATATCTATTTGTCAACAGAAGAGGGGTACAAATGAAGCTGCGAAATTTCGTGGTACTGCTTCATGTGTGGCACCAACCCCCCTGAGAATATGTTATAGTGCCAGAAGTGCACACAGTAATCCCACGATGACTGCTCTGATAGTAGAAGACAAAGGACATTGTCTGCGACATCGGTTCTTTGCCTATTTTTACATTTAATCAAGTTTTGACTAAATGTTTTAACATAGAGGGGGCAATCGAGACGAGGGTCGTGGTGTATGAGTGTGTGTGTGTGTGTGTGTGTGTGTGTGTGTGTGTGTGTAGAGCGATTCAGAGTAAACTACTGGAACGATCTTTATGAAATTTTTCATGAGAGATCCTGGGTATGATATCCCCAGACGTTTTTTTCATTTTTTCGATAAATGTCTTTGATGACGTCATATCCGGCATTTTGTAAAAGTTGAGACGGCATTGTCACACCCTCATTTTTCAATAAAATTGATTGAAATTTTGGCCAAGCAATCTTCGACGAAGGTCGGACTTTGGTGTTGCATTTCAGCTTGGAGGTTTAAAGATTAATTAATGACTTTGGTCATTAAAAATCTAAAAATTGTAATTAAAATTATTTTTTTATAAAACGATTTAAATTTACGTTTACCGTATTCTTCATCATTTTCTGATTCAAAAAACATATAAATATGTTATATTTGGATTAAAAACAAGCTCTGAAAATTAAAAAATATAAAAATTATGATTAAAATTAAATTTCCGAAATCGATTTAAAAACAATTTCATCTTATTCCTTGTCGGTTCCTGATTCCAAAAACATATAGATATGATATGTTTGGATTAAAAACACGTTCAGAGAGTTAAAAAGAATAGAGATATAGAAAAGCGTGCTATCCTCCTCAGCGCAACCGTTACCGCGCTTTGCTGGATTGTTAATTTCACTGCCTTTGCCACGAGCAATGGACAGACGATGCTACGAGTGTACGGTTTTGCAGAAAAAATGCAATGCGTTCAGTTTCATTCTGTGAGTTCGACTGAGCTTGACTAAATGTTGTATTTTCGCCTTACGCGACTTGTTTCCTCTTTATTACACCCCCGGTATAGGGGTGTGTATAGGTTTCGCTCGATGTGTTTGTTTGTTTGTTTGTTTGTTTGTGTTCGCATATAGATCTCAAGAATGAACGGACCGATCGTCACCAAACTTGGTGAACAGGTTCTATACATTCCTGAGACGGTCCTTACAAAAATTGGGACCAGTCAAACACACGGTTAGGGAGTTATTGGTGGATTAAAATTATACAAGGACTTATAGAGGGACATCTGAATGGTCAAAGGGAAATAACCATTCTCACTCAGTCACTGCCACCAACTGAGAAGGTTATTTCCCTTTGACGGGGGTGTTTTTCCTACCTCGGAGGAATTTCTTTTTTTTTTTTTTCAAGGTTTTGTTTTTCAGTCCTTTTTAGACCTAGCCCTTATTTATCTTTTTGTTTTACATTTAAGGCTTAAATTGTTATCCGATTTGTTATTTTCTTGGTAAAAATCAAAATATGATGTTGAAAAAAAGACATTTACATAAAATGGCTTAATCAAAATGTTATGACGTATTTATTTATCTTGTGTGTGTGGCAATGTGTGCTTGTTTGTGTGTGAATGAGAGTGTGTGGGTGTATATGTGTGTGTGTGAGACACAGACAGAGCTTGAAAGAGAGTTAGGGTGTGTTTGTATGTGTTCCGAGTTTGACAACACAGTGTTCCACTTTACACACCCATGCGTCCAACCTGGAACAAATGCAGACATTTTTATTATGATCAGTCTGATGAGTTGCGTGACTTTTATTTTATTTTATGTGGTTCGTTTATTTACTGATAGAGTCTAGTATGTGACAATATAAAGTACGCTTTGCAATATCCATTTTTTTTGTCTGGTACGGCTGTTTCTCCGTAACTGTTCCAGGTTTAGCGACTTTCCCCTACTGATCTTGTCTTGATGAAAAAAAAAATTCTTTTATGATTTAAGAATGTTTGTGTAACAAGCTGTCAATTTATTATCTAGATTTTAACAGTTAGTTCTGGCGCCAAAACGAGGCGCTTGATTTGCCGATCAGACGGTCCACGAAAATATTTTCTTTGAAAATTGCTCGCTCTTTACGTAGGGCACCTAGGATGTTCTCAAGCGGTGAGTGTTTAAACGAAAGTGTGTTTGTACTGTGTGTAAAAGCATGACCGTATCTGTGTTGGTTTACGGGAGGCTTACTGTGCCTTTAATATAACCTTCACCGTGCTTCCTGGGTCGTGGACGACCCACAGCCTCACAAAAGTGTCTGTGTCTGTGAAACCGTTGGACGTTTTATTATTATTGAGACTTCATGTAATTCTTAAACACCATAGGACCTTCCCATCGACCACTTTCAGAAGGATTATCTTCGTAAACAAACAAGTGAAGGATGACGTAATTTGAACTGGACAGTCCGGATGATGTGGGTCTTGGGCGACCTATATGGAACGAGAGAAAGAATTTACGATGTTTATCCCTATTCGGATGGCGTGGGTCATGTGCGTCCTATATTCTGCAAAGAGTTTAATAATAAAAAAAAGTTAAAAAACAAAGGAATACTGTACTCACCAATACAAGAACGAGACAAGACGGTACGAATTTTCGCTTATGGAAGCTTCATCAGGAAAAACAAGAACACAAAAGACAACAAGTCGCGTAAGGCGAAAATACAATATTTTGTCAAGTAGCTGTCGAACTCACAGAATGAAACTGAACGCAATGCCATTTTTCAGCAAGACCGTACACTCGTAGCATCGTCAGTCCACCGCTCATGGCAAAGGCAGTGAAATTGACAAGAAGAGCGGGGTAGTAGTTGCGCTAAGAAGGATAGCACGCTTTTCTGTACCTCTCTTTGTTTTAACTTTCTGAGCGTGTTTTTAATCCAAACATATCATATTTATATGTTTTTGGAATCAGGAACCGACAAGGAATAAGATGAAAGTGTTTTTAAATTGATTTGGACAATTTAATTTTGATAATAATTTTTATATATTTAATTTTCAGAGCTTGTTTTTAATCCGAATATAACTTATTTATATGTTTTTGGAATCAGCAAATGATGGAGAATAAGATAAACGTAAATTTGGATCGTTTTATAAATTTTAATTTTTTTTTACAATTTTCAGATTTTTAATGACCAAAGTCATTAATTAATTTTTAAGCCACCAAGCTGAAATGCAATACCGAAGTCCGGGCTTCGTCGAAGATTACTTGACCAAAATTTCAACCAATTTGGTTGAAAAATGAGGGCGTGACAGTGCCGCCTCAACTTTCACGAAAAGCCGGATATGACGTCATCAAAGACATGTATCAAAAAAATGAAAAAAACGTTCGGGGATTTCATACCCAGGAACTCTCATGTCAAATTTCATAAAGATCGGTCCAGTAGTTTAGTCTGAATCGCTCTACACACACACACAGACAGACAGACGCACATACACCACGACCCTCGTTTCGATTCCCCCTCGATGTTAAAATATTTAGTCAAAACTTGACTAAATATAACAAAAAGCAGACGCAACACGGAACGAACAAGGTTTGAAAGAAAATGGAGGGGAAACACGCAAAAAAGGGAAGGAACTCTAGGAACGGAAATGAATGAAAGGGGAGAGAAGTGGTTGGATGATGTCATGGGCACAGGCATACTAGACTAAAAGTGATACACATTCATAAAGGGGGGGGGGGGGGGACAGAGGGGGGAAAAAAAAGGGGGGGAGGGGAGGGGGGGAAACAAACGTACGCACGCACACGCACACATACACACACACACACACAACCAAACACATGAATACACACATAAACACACACACACACACACACACACACACACACACACATTCACACACAAACACACACACACACGTACCGTAAATCCACAGTATGTTTGGGGAATACAAGTACATCACATTTTAATAAAAAAAGAACAAATCCTGACTTTAAAGTATGGGTCGTACACGACCAACATCACCCAGACTGTGTAGTCCAACGCGTGATCCGGTGAAGGTTAAAGGCACAGTCCTTCTTCTGTAAAAAGCGATCATTACTATCAGCATAGAAAGAAAGAGGGGAAAGAGAGAATGCTGTCTGTCCTACAGGCTAAATATTTCGCCTCTTAAGGACAAGATACGGGTTATATATCATTCGAGTTTTACGCCCTCACGGCTTTTGACGAGATACACACGTGTATGCGTGTTTAGGTGGTATCAGCCATCTGCACTTATGGAAGAATGACCAAGATCTTTTACGTGGTGACACCGCGTTGGGACATGGCTTCCGTCTCTGGTTTTGCACATAAAGTTGACCCGTGTCCCTCCCGGCCCGAATTCGAACCTGCGACCTACCGATCACAAGTCCAGTGCTCTACCAACTCAGCTACCGGGCCCCCAGCATAGCTCAATCTGTCCGGACTGTTACATGGGATAAAATCATTCTTTTGTCTGGACACATACCAACATTTAACAGTCTGACCGGTCAGAAGAACGGATTTCTTTGGAACCCCGTTACTGCCGGAAGAATGTAGTGAAATATCCAATGAAAAAAAACCCACCATAAAACTATAACAATTAACTATCCCGACTAATAGTAATTTGACATTCTAAGCGACTTCGAGCTAAAAAAAAAATTAAAAAAAAGTCGGTTGACAATCCGTTGAAAATCGGCCATCAGTTCACATGCATCACTCCGAATACCCGTGGATTTGTTTTCTTTTTTCGCCAGCGGTGCAGGAGGAAAGAGGTCCGCGCAAGAACAAAGGAACCAGGAGACCCTCCGTCATTCTCAGGAGATCCTCCCAACCCCATCCACCCTCCCTCCTTCACACTCCTGCCTCCGTCGCCAACACACACAGGGTCGCCTCTCTTGACCATCCGGCCTTGCACAGAGTCACGTCCCTTGGACTGGCTGGGGTGCACGCGCACGAAGCGACGTTGCCATGGAGCCCGTGCATGAGTGCGTTCAGACCCGTGGCTCCACGAGGCGGGTTGTTGCCTCCCTTGCCTTCGCTGCATCCGTGGTTGACGTGGTCCATGCCTGCTGCCTTCCCGGCTCTGTTGCTAGGCAACGTGGGAGCTGCTTCTGCTTCTGAGATTTCTTCAAGTGGTGGAGGCTCTTTAGGTAAGGCATTATTTTTGTTGTTGGAAGGTTACTTTTTTTTCATTGCCCATTTTTACTTACTCCACAGTCAAACAAACAAAAAAATCCAGAATTGTTATTTGATTTAAACAGATCTGAGTAATATATAAATTGAATCAGTTTTTCATCATGCAAGGACCAGTGTCAGTGTTAAGAGTTCTTAAACAAATAAGTTATGCCTTATGGACCTTGTTGGAAGGTTACTGATTTAAATCAATGTTTTTTCCGTTTTAGTTCCTTAGGGCTTTGAAGACCTGTGTGTGTGTTTTATTTCTTTAACGTGGAATACACATCGGAAATGGATAAAATCCAAAATGTCACGGCCCCTAATGGGGGCTTAAAGCATTGTATGTACAGTCTCTTCTTCTTCTTCTTCTTCTTCTTCTTCTTCTTCTTCTTCTTCAGCGTTCCAGAATTTTCTGGTTACGTGTGAGCTCGTTTGCCCATTTGGGTTCCCCAAACTATACTCTGAGATCATAGTCAGCTTCACTCCGCTTTCGTTGAGTAGGCATGCTGGGTATTTTCGTGTTTCCATAATCCACAGAACTCTGACATGGATTACAGGATCTTTTCCGTGCGCACTTGGTCTTGGCTTGCGTGTACACACGAAGGGGGTTAAGTCACAAGCATGTCTGCACATAAGTTGACCTGGGAGATCGGAAAAATCTCCACTCTTAACCCACCAGGCGGCAGCGACCGGGATTCGAACTCACGACCTCCCGATTACGAAGCCGACGTCTTACCGCCACGCCATTGCGCCCGTCGTATGTACAGTCAAGTATATGATCGGCTGTTGGGGTTTGCTCAAACTGATTAAAAGACAGGAAGCGTACGCTTTGCTTTTGTTGTTGATCAACATCTGACTACATAAAAGTGTGTCATTTTTTTCAGCGAACAATACAGTCATTCAGATGTAATAATGAAACGTCAGCAATGAATTTCATAACATGAATAAACCGTTAAAACAGAGCAGTAACAATCAAAGCGATTGCAAGATTGATTCTACACTACTCGTCATAAAAAACTTTACAGATGCGTTTGAGGGCAAATCTTTCTGATGAGGCTGTTGATTGTAAAACCAAGTATATCACTGAAAAGGCCATTGATTCATCTACCTTGTTCAGAAAACAGATTGAGTTTACATGACGTAGTGTCAATACAGTGGAACCTACAACACAGACACCCCCAAAATCAAATTCGCAAAATCAAGGTTCCCGCGATAAAATCGACACAAAATCAGAACAACTAAATCGAAACATGTTTAGCATGTCCTTAGACAGAACAATCAAATCTGCATCCAAATCAGTCAGTTTTGTTCACATATCATGTCTAACATGGACGCTATGGCATGCTGTACGGTGTAGGTGTTAATTCTCTCAGCAGGCATAAAAGGCAGTTTTTGAAGCCGTTTTAGCGGGTAATGAGACAAAAAATGATACATTTGAGTAACTCGCAAATGCATTGCCTTCACACTTTCGGAGATGTGTGCTAACACATGTCGTAAACTACACACGAAATCTCAAGTCATGTGATATTAGTTCTGCTGTTATGCGACATGCCAGAAAGAGTTTTAAAAATAAAGATGTACCCTGTCCGATTGAACAGAATTTAAAAAAAAATTAGCATGCATTTAGAAAAATGAAAGCTTCAATTTACCCTTACATTTAATACAGTTTCAACAATGGCTGTTCACAGCGCACTTGTTTAAACGCACACAAACATTTTTGGAAAATGCTTTTTCAAGAGCCATTGATCAGTTAAGCGTGTTGGCAGTGAGCTTTGCCAGGCGTAGGCCGACATTTGCGCTCAGCGCTCTGAATGAGTCAACTTCTTAAAAACTACTTTCGCGTTGAAATCCTCATATTACCCATGTCTGATAAAATATGTACATGACATTTGAGTATGTGGCGCATCTGTCATTGTTCTTGAAGATTTCAACAAATTAAATGTTTTCAATGAGTCAGCAAAAACCTACCGTCAATTTAAGAACTTTTTTTGACATGACAAATAACAGCAAACCTAATGTCTCAAATGACTTGAAATTCCGTATGTACTTTACAACATGTGTTAGCACACATCTCCGATAGTTTGAAGGCAATGCGTTTGCGAGTTACTCAATTGTACCATTTTTTGTCTCATTACCCGCTAAAACGGCTTCGACACCACGTCATGTAAACTCAATCTGTTTTCTGAATAAGTTAGGGGAATAAACGGTCTTTCCAGTCATATAATTGGTTTTACGATAAACGGCCTCATCAGAAAGATCTGCCCTCAAACGCATCTGTACATTTTTGTATGACGAGTAGTGTACTTCAGAGGTTTCTTGATATGCATTTACCGACTCTCGTCTTCCATCAAACTTCTTTTGAAAATGCATTGCTGGCGTGGGGTCCACATTTTGTTTTCACTTTCAGGCCGTTTCGACGAACCACGTGACTTGAAGATATTCCTACGCAGCACAGCACAGCACATTCTTCTGTCTTGTCTACGGAGGGCGCAGCACAACTACTTCTTCAAAGCCCTAAGTCCGCCACAGCAAATAGTGCAGTTAGAACGCCGCTGGGCCGAGATATTTCTTCTTGCAGCTGCGCACTGGCCGGTTGACATCACCTGTATTATTGCGCGGGTCCTCCGGATGTCTGCATCCGTGAGTTTTGTTTGCGGAATCTTGTATTGTTTTGTGCATGAGGTTCAGGTTAATATTGGCATATTGATATACATGAGTGTGTGTGTGTGTGTGCGTGTGTGTGCGTGCGTGCGTGCGTGTGTGTGCGTGCGTGCGTGTGCGTGCGTGCGTGTGTGTGTGTGTGTGTGTTATTTTGTATTATTATGTGATGTCATATAGACCATGACTGTCAGGCCAACTATGATTTCTCAACGTTAGGCCTGGCGCTCACCTATGTAACTTCAACAGGACAGACGACGCACTGCAGATTATCCCAGCCCGCGTGAAAGGAAAACAGGCCAAGTACTCGTCATAATCCCTATCGCAGCATATATATATATATATATATATATATACGACTTGTGTCTGTGTGTGTGTGTGTGTGTGTGTGTCTGTGTGTTCGCGATGCACGCCCAAGGTTCTGGATGGATCTGTTTCAAATTTAGTGGCCATATTCAGGTACACCCTGGACATAACCCGGTCGATGAGATATTTCAACACGTGCTCTCAGCGCGCAGCGCTGAACCGATTTTGGTTTTTCTCTGGATCCATTCCCAGTAACTCTTCCTTATCTTCTCCAGTGTTTTCAGCGTTTATCTCCCTTCCTTCGTGTGGCGTCAATCCATATTCCCGTTTCTATTTTTAGAAGGTCACTGTCGACAACGCTCAAACCATATTCCCGTTATACTATTTTTAGAAGGTCACTGTCCCGGCGAAGCCGGGTATTACTCTTCTCCAGTGTTTTGCGCGTTTATCTCCCTTCCTTCGTGCGGTGCGCCGGCAAAGCCGGCGTACACCCGGCAAAGCCGGGTCCCCGGCGCAGCCGGGTATTCGGTTCGACTTCTTCCCGGCGAAGCCGTACCCGGCGAAGCGGGTATTCATCTAATCAATAATAATTATGCAGTGCGTCGTCTGTGCCGCTGAAACTGCGCAGGATGATTCTGCCCTTAACGTTGTCGTCCTGTTTCCATTGCTTTTGTTGCTAGTCTCGTCTTATTTTACCTTGTCACGTTGGCTGCCTTGATGATACCGTATATTGTTAAGCAGTAAACTGTTTCCAATACTGCGCGCCTTGATGATACCGTGTATTGTTAAGCAGTAAACTGTTTTCAATACTGCGCGCCTTGATTCTATTAATGTTTTTATATAATACTTTTTAATTCTCCCAGTGAAATTGCGATGAATTGTGACAAAGCTTTTCATTGTGATCCAGAACACAGAAACTGATGACGACACAGTGCTGACGTCAGTACAGAAGGTGATCGGCACGTTCCACTCTCTGCATGCTGACGTCACAGAGCTGCCTTTTCTGGAAACATTGGTCTTGCTACGTCAAGGTCAGAATTCAGGAGCTATACAACAGATTTTATTTATTATTTAAAAAATGTTTAGTTTTTTTTTATACTCTTAATGGAAACGAGTAAATAAACCGTCCCGGAAGAAAGCAAAAGACTAAAGTTGACTCCTTCTGGTTCTGGTTCAGTCGCACACAAGCTGTTATATGGTTGTTGATGAGGCTAAAAGGGCGATTTGCAGAAATCACCATCGGTTTGACACCGACTGAGAGAAAACACAGAACAAAATCTCAAATGCTTGCTTTTAGCTCGGCGTGTCATCGACATCATCATCATCATCATCATCATCATCATCATCATCATCATCATCATCATCATCATCATCATCATCATCATCATCATCATCATCATCATCATCATCAATCATCATCATCAATCATCATCATCATCATCATTATCATGCGGGCCCTGGTTGCTCAATAGGTAGAGAAATTGGCTGGCGATCCTCGGGTCGTGGGTTCGAATCTAGGCCGGATAGGAAACGAGTTAATTGTATGTGAAAACTCAGAGACGGTATCCATGTCCCAGCCTGGTGTCACCTCATCATCTTCATCTTCATCTTCATCTTCTTCTTCTTCTTCTTCTTCTTCTTCTTCCTCTTTGGTTTAAACAATTTTATTCAGCAAAATGACATACAACAAAGCCGCATACAATCAATCAGTAAATGGAGCACAACAAGCAAAGCGTATAACCGTGCTCTTAAAAGCAATATGATATTTGGTTTGGCGGACGATACTGGGAACTGTAGAAGGGAAAACGAAGGAGAAAAAAAATCAACAAGCAAAATACACTTTCGGCACCGGGCAGTGAGACTTGTTAACTCATACGGTTTGATTTGCAGAGCACCACGACGCCCACGCCGACACCACTCGTCTGGAGCAGCTTCAGGAACAAGCCCAGCTTGCTCTCGCGCACTACACGCAGCACGCGCATTCTCCCCCTTCGGCATCATTGACGTCATCAAGCCTCACCGCAAACAACAGCGTGACGTCGTCGTCAACCCTGACGTCATCGACTCAGAACGCGTCAAATGCGGCGGTTATGACAGCAAGGTTCGGCCGCCTGTTGCTGACCTTACCTAGTCTGACGTCCGTCAGTCGTGACGCGCTGGAAAAGAAACTGTTTCCTGACGTTACTGTTGTTCATCTCATTAGATCTTTATTTGTGTGAAGCTAGGTAACCTCTGTCGAACAAGCGGTTTATACCGGGATGTCGCCTCGCGCCAGATGTTTTAACTTTGAAAAGATTAAGTTTTAAAGTTCATATTACAAGTCAGAACCTTCTTTATTTTACAGTGATATGCCTTAACACTTTCTACCCCACCTATGTTGACCAAGGTCTTTTTAGCCGAGACCAGCTGTGCTGCAGCAGGTCACTCGGAATTGTAGCAACTGTGTAGTAACTGTGTATCAACACGCTGGAATGCAGGCGTTAGATCAACGTTACAGGAAGCGACTGAAGCTAACAGTCTGAGCGGATATATCCGTACCTGGTCAGATATAGCCATATGAGCGGGGACGGATATATCCGTACCTGGGAGACAATGAGTTAAATAATTTCAAACACTGAGACAACCATGTGAACTAAGAAAGGAAAAAAACTTGTATCGGTCCAACAAAGCCATATCAGTTGAAGGGACTTTAACAAACAACAGCCAACCAACCATTTACCAACACTGGACATACGCTTGGACGTACACGTCGATGGCGAGTGTTGACAAGAAAACCAGAATTTAGTTCAAAAGAACAACGTTTCAACAAAAACACATACAAAACTATTTTGAAAAATCGTGTTTTAGACATGATTTGTCTGTTCTATACACTTTTAACAATTGAGAACAAGTATATGAATTAAGACATCGATTTGTTGTGTTTTATTCCTTCTCTGACCCTTTTATCTTGACGACAACCCGTACATGTTATTTGTTTGTTTGCTTGCTTAACGCCCAGCCGACCACGAGGGGCCATATCAGGGCGGTGCTGCTTTGACATATAACGTGCGCCACACACAAGACAGAAGTCGCAGCACAGGCTTCATGTCTCACCCAGTCACATTATTCTGACACCGGACCAACCAGTCCTAGCACTAACCCCATAATGCCAGACGCCAGGCGGAGCAGCCACTAGATTGCCAATTTTAAAGTCTTAGGTATGACCCGGCCGGGGTTCGAACCCACGACCTCCCGATCACGGGGCGGACGCCTTACCACTAGGCCAACCGTGCCGGTCGTACATGTTATAAATCCTCTTGATTCAAATGTTGTTGAATGATTATCCACAAAATATAATCGATAGGTGGTGTGACCGTATGTATAGATGTTAGTGAAAAGGGTTAATTAATTTTCACAATGTTTGTCACTCACTTCTTAAAGAACTTCTTCCAATGTAAGCTTTTTTTTTTAATGAAATAAAGCTTTAAAAAAAGTTTGGCATTTAAATCTTATTCACAAACCCTTTTTGACGATAGAACAATTCGTGTGACATTAAAGGTAACATTGCACTTTCTTTCTTTCTTTATTTGGTGTTTAACGTCGTTTTCAACCACGAAGGTTATATCGCGACAGGGAAAGGGGGGAGATGGGATAGAGCCACTTGTCAATTGTTTCTTGTTCACAAAAGCACTAATAAAAAAATTGCTCCAGGGGCTTGCAACGTAGTACAATATATGACCTTACTGGGAGAATGCAAGTTTCCAGTACAAAGGACTTAACATTTCTTACATACTTACTTACTTACTTACTGCCTTTCACGCCTGGTGGCGTGTAGGGCAGCGACATCAGTGTTGTTTTCCTTTGTCGCTGTTTCTGTAACTCACTCGGTTTTACCAGTTAGAGTTGTTGGCCCTAAGCTGAACCCCCAACCTGGAGGACCAGGGTACACATTTTAGTCTGGCCTCTACCTCACGCGGATCTGTTCGGCATGGTTGGACCTACCAGGGACACGAGGTCCCCGCCGACATAGCTCCGGAGGTTGTCAAGGCACACAAGCCCCCACACCACGATCAAGGTAAGTGCACCAGGTGGGGGTTCTTACATACTGCTTGACTAAAATCTTTACAAAAATTGACTATATTCTATACAAGAAACACTTAACAAGGGTAAAAGGAGAAACAGAATCCGTTAGTCGCCTCTTACGACATGCTGGGAAGCATCGGGTAAATTCTTCCCCCTAACCCACGGGGGGTGTAACATTGCACAGCTGTAAATGAACGGATGCTTTTTGTGAATAAGCATAATTATGTCTTGTCATTAATTGGGTTTTATATCAAGTGCTTTTACTCAAAGAAAGGGATGCCTCCCTCGGGCCATGGTCTACTTTGTACAAAGTAAGTCCCCTATTCAAAAGGGAATAGGTTTTTCTTTTTTAACTGACAATACGGGTCTGTAACCTTAAACATGACTAATGTCAACCACTGAACTACGAAGTAGAGAGAATACTCAACAAAGTGAAGTATGAATAGCTGGCTCAGTTGGAGGTGAACGCCATTGTTCTTGAATATTGCTGCGGAAGTTGTTCCCAAGGAAACATTTCTCACTGCTTTTGGACGACGATTTTGTAAGTTTTCTCAGCGCTTCTGGACGATGATTTTGTAAGGTTTCTAAGCGCTTCTAGACGACGATTTTGTAAGGTTTCTTAGTGCTCGTAGGCGACGATTTTGTAAGGTGTCTCAGCGCTTGTGGACGACGACTTTGTAAGGTTTGGGCGCGTGAATAGTTATACCGGTCTCCACATTGTATTCCGGGTCATAGACGGCGCCCTCTGGTAGCGAGATTGTGAAGCGCTTGAGCAGACAGGCGAGGATAAGCAGCAGTTCCGGTTTGGCCACGGTCTCTCCCAGGCACGCTCGGCGTCCGGCGGAAAACGGCGTCCAGCAATCTATCTTCTTCAAGTTGCCTGCAAGCATAAACAACACCCCTCGTAAATGTTTAATCACACTCAAACGTCAAGCAATATGAATCTTCCTTAGGTTGCTTGCAAGCAAAGCAATTAATAGACGAGTTTTGGAAATAACTCCGTCGGGTTTGTATGGATTGTGGAAGAGTGACCTTTTCTTACTACCAACACTTGCGTCGCTAGTGCGCTAGTACTTGGCCCCTCGAATGAGTGGCAGAGGTTTTGCAAGAAAAGGTCACTCTCCCACAACAGATACAAACCCGACGGAGTTATTTTCGGAATTGGCCTATTCCCTATATAGTTAGCGGTGAATTGCCTTGAATCTTACGCGGTTAAAACTCCAGGTTTTGCCTGACTGCCTTCCAGAACCGAAAGTTGTGTCGTTCAATGCTGCAACCGGTCTTCGTGTGTTTTCTCAATTGACAAAAATGCATCGCGAGTTATACGTATACTTCTAGTGTCTGTGTGGTTATTCACGTTTCTTATTAGCAACAGAATCGCGGGTTCCTTTCAAGAAGAAACCCACGTAAACTGAAACCTATCTCCAATGAGATCTAGCTTACTTTTTAAAATTCCGTTGGTAAGGCAAAAAAAAAAAAAAATTGTCTGTTTCTGGTCACCCGACCGACCCTAAATTTCGGCGCCGACCCTAAACTTTTTTTTTCCAAACTCAAATTTTTTTTTTTTTTTTTGGTGGTAAAGGACAGGGTGAGAAAATGAACAACAAAAACGTGTGAAAACGAAAGTCCGCTGACGATTTGTAAATGTGTTGAGTGTCGTGTCTCTATGTATAGTGAATCCAGTCTCTTTGCGCGATTTTTAAAGTTAGTTTTATTGGTCTACATTTGGGGTAAAAAAAAAAAAAAAAAAAAAAAATCGCTACCTACCGACCCTATTGTTTTTAGCCATGTTACCAGAAACAGACAATTTTTTTTTGGCCTAAGCTACGTTTTGTTGTCTATTGATAACGGTCACGACAGGACATACAGCCGTACAGAATTGACCTTGATCGTTGTGAAATCACTCTGGCCTGAATTCCTCAGTTTGACGTTTAAAAAAAAGTTGATATGCGTGTTCGTCAAATCTATACAAATTAACAACGCACATGAAAGGACACATAGGCAGCACAAATTGACCTTGATCGTTGTGAAATCACTCTGGCCTGAATTCCTCAGTTTGACGTTTAAAAAAAAAAGTTGATATATATGCGTGTTCGTCAAATCTATACAAATTAACAACGCACATGAAAGGACACATAGGCCGCACAAAGTTTACCTTGATCGTCGAGAAATCGTTCTGGCCTGAATTCCTCAGTTTGACGTTAAAAAAAAGTTGATATGCGTGTTCGTCAAATCTATACAAATTAACAACGCACATGAAAGGACACATAGGCAGCACAAATTTACCTTGATCGTCGAGAAATCGTTCTGGTCTGAATTCCTCAGGCTGATCCCATGTCTTCGGGTCGTGTAGAATCGCCCACTGGTTGACAAACACCATCGTATCCTGTCGTGAAGAGAGAGAAAACAAGTCGCGTAAGGCGAAAATACAACATTTAGTCAAGCTGTCGAACTCACAGAATGAAACTGAACGCAATGCAATTTTTCAGCAAGACCGCATACTCGTAGCACGGTCAGTCCACCGCTCGTGGCAAAGGCAGTGAAATTGACAAGAAGAGCGGGGTAGTAGTTGCGCTGAGAAGGATAGCACGCTTCAGTACCTCTCTTCGTTTTAACTTTCTGAGCGTGTTTTCAATCTATATGTTTTTGGATTCAGAAACCGACAAGGAATAAGATGAAAGTGGTTTTAAATTGATTTCGAAAATTTAATTTTGATCATAATTTTTATATTTTTAACTTTCAGAGCTTGTTTTTAATCCAAATATAACATATTAATATGTTTTTTGAATCAGAAAATAATGAAGAATAAGATGAACGTAAATTTGGAACGTTTAAAAATTTTTTTTTATTTTTTTTTTTACAATTTTAAGATTTTTAATGACTTTTTTTAAGCCACCAAGCTGACATGCAATACCGAAGTCCGGCCTTCGTCGAAGATTGCTTGGCCAAAATTTCAATCAATTTGATTGAAAAATGAGGGTGTGACAGTGCCGCCTCAACTTTTACAAAAAGCCGGATATGACGTCATCAAAGACATTTATCGAAAAACTGAAAAACAAGGCCGGGGATATCATACTCATGTCAAATTTCATAAAGATCGGTCCAGTAGTTTACTCTGAATCGCTCTACACACACACACACGCACACACACACAGACACATATACACCACGACCCTCGTCTCGATTCCCCCCTCTACGTTAAAACATTTAGTCAAAACTTGACTAAATGTAAAAACCAATGTAAATGGCACACTCCCTCCCGTCACAACATTTTGGCTTGTCATCTCAGATCTGGCCAGGCTGTTACACGGGATAGAACCACCCCTCCGCTTGGTCACATACCAAACATCAAACATTAAGTCTACAACGTGGGTGCTAGCTGCAACTCACAACCATCCCTCCGCGTGGTCCCATATCAACAATTACATCTACACCCTGGGTGCTCTCTGCAACTCACAACCATCCCCCCACGTGGTCCCATATCAACAATTAAATCTACACCGTGGGTGCTCTCTGCAACTCACACCCATCCCTCCGCATGGTCCCATACCAACAATTACATCTACACCGTGGGTGCTCTCTGCAACTCACAACCATCCCTCCACATGGTCCCATACCAACAATTACATCTACACCGTGGGTGCTCCCTGCAAATCACAACCATCCCTCTACATGGTCCCATACCAACAATTACATCTACACCGTGGGTGCTCTCTGCAACTCACAACCATCCCTCCACATGGTCCCATACCAACAATTACATCTACACCGTGGGTGCTCTCTGCAACTCACAACCATCCCTCCACATGGTCCCATACCAACAATTACATCTACACCGTGGGTGCTCTCTGCAACTCACACCCATCCCTCCGCGTGGTCCCATACCAACAATTACATCTACACCCTGGGTGCTCTCTGCAACTCACAACCATCCCCCCACGTGGTCCCATACCAACAATTACATCTACACCCTGGGTGCTCTCTGCAACTCACAACCATCCCTCCACATGGTCCCATACCAACAATTACATCTAAACCCTGGGTGCTCTCTGCAACTCACAACCATCCCCCCACGTGGTCCCATACCAACAATTACATCTACACCCTGGGTGCTCTCTGCAACTCACAACCATCCCCCCACGTGGTCCCATACCAACAATTAAATCTACACCCTGGGTGCTCTCTGCAACTCACAACCATCCCTCCACATGGTCCCATACCAACAATTACATCTAAACCCTGGGTGCTCTCTGCAACTCACAACCATCCCCCCACGTGGTCCCATACCAACAATTACATCTACACCCTGGGTGCTCTCTGCAACTCACAACCATCCCCCCACGTGGTCCCATACCAACAATTACATCTACACCCTGGGTGCTCTCTGCAACTCACAACCATCCCCCCACGTGGTCCCATACCAACAATTACATCTACACCCTGGGTGCTCTCTGCAACTCACAACCATCCCCCCACGTGGTCCCATACCAACAATTACATCTACACCCTGGGTGCTCTCTGCAACTCACAACCATCCCCCCACGTGGTCCCATACCAACAATTACATCTACACCCTGGGTGCTCTCTGCAACTCACAACCATCCACCCACGTGGTCCCATATCAACAATTAAATCTACACCGTGGGTGCTCTCTGCAACTCACAACCATCCCCCACGTGGTCCCATATCAACAATTACATCTACACCCTGGGTGCTCTCTGCAACTCACAACCATCCTTCTACATGGTCCCATATCAACAATTATATCAACACCGTGGGTGCTCTCTGCAACTCACAACCATCCCTCCACATGGCCCCATACCAACAATTACATCTAAACCCTGGGTGCTCTCTGCAACTCACAACCATCCCCCCACGTGGTCCCATACCAACAATTACATCTACACCCTGGGTGCTCTCTGCAACTCACAACCATCCCTCTACATGGTCCCATATCAACAATTATATCAACACCGTGGGTGCTCCCTGCAACTCACAACCATCCCTCCACATGGTCCCATATCAACAATTATATCAACACCGTGGGTGCTCCCTGCAACTCACAACCATCCCTCCACATGGTCCCATACCAACAATTATATCAACACCGTGGGTGCTCCCTGCAACTCACAACCAACTCTCCACATGGTCCCATACCAACAATTATATCAACACCGTGGGTGCTCTCTGCAACTCACAACCATCCCCCCACATGGTCCCATACCAACAATTATATCAACACCGTGGGTGCTCTCTGCAACTCACAACCATCCCTCCACATGGTCCCATATCAACAATTATATCAACACCGTGGGTGCTCTCTGCAACTCACAACCAACTCTCCACATGGTCCCATACCAACAATTATATCAACACCGTGGGTGCTCTCTGCAACTCACAACCATCCCTCCACATGGTCCCATATCAACAATTATATCAACACCGTGGGTGCTCTCTGCAACTCACAACCATCCCTCCACATGGTCCCATATCAACAATTACATCAACACCCTGGGTGCTCTCTGCAACTCACAACCATCCCCCCACGTGGTCCCATACCAACAATTATATCAACACCGTGGGTGCTCTCTGCAACTCACAACCATCCCTCCACATGGTCCCATACCAACAATTATATCAACACCCTGGGTGCTCTCTGCAACTCACAACCATCCCCCCACGTGGTCCCATACCAACAATTATATCAACACCGTGGGTGCTCTCTGCAACTCACAACCATCCCTCCACATGGTCCCATACCAACAATTATATCAACACCCTGGGTGCTCTCTGCAACTCACAACCATCCCCCCACGTGGTCCCATACCAACAATTATATCAACACCGTGGGTGCTCTCTGCAACTCACAACCATCCCCCCACGTGGTCCCATACCAACAATTACATCTACACCGTGGGTGCTCTCTGCAACTCACAACCATCCCCCCACATGGTCCCATACCAACAATTAAATCTACACCGTGGGTGCTCTCTGCAACTCACAACCATCCCCCCACGTGGTCCCATACCAACAATTAAATCTACACCGTGGGCGCTCTCTGCAACTCATACATTTTTCAGTAAAGTGAAAATGTACAACAGACAACCACAGAAACTGTAACAAGACGGTGACAGAAGGAACACAAGTATAATGCCAAGACGTGTCCATGGTTGAGGTGTGCGAGAAAGTTCTTTCTTTCTTTATTTGGTGTTTAGCGTCGTTTTCAACCACGAAGGTTATATCGCGACGAGGGAAAGGGGGGAGATGGGATAGGGGAAAGGGGGGAGATGGGATAGAGCCACTTGTTAATTGTTTCTTGTTCACAAAAGCACTAATCAAAAAATTGCTCCAGGGGCTTGCAACGTAGTACAATATATGACCTTACTGGGAGAATGCAAGTTTCCAGTACAAAGGACTTAACATTTCTTACATACTGCTTGACTAAAATCTTTACAAACATTGACTATATTCCATACAAGAACCACTTAACAAGGGTAAAAGGAGAAACAGAATCCGTTAGTCGCCTCTTACGACATGCGGGGTGCAGAGAAATCAGGATGTGGAAAAGAAGACTTTTGGTAAGTGAAATAAAGGTGATGGATCCAGTCAGGTAGAAATAAGAC
Organism: Littorina saxatilis; assembly: GCF_037325665.1. Lineage (NCBI taxonomy): Eukaryota > Metazoa > Mollusca > Gastropoda > Littorinimorpha > Littorinidae > Littorina > Littorina saxatilis. The sequence continues at coordinate 4,677,994 of NC_090257.1, read as the reverse complement.
AACAAGAAAAGAATTGGAAAACAGCAGGGAATAGTAGGGAGAGTTTTCTTGGAAGGAAATATAGGTGAAAGGACTGTTAAGGCAGAAATAAGACAAAAGAAGAGAAGTAAAGGGGTGGGGTAGCTCTGTGGAAACACTCCCGCCGCGTGAAGGCGACCCCATGGGAGCTACGAGAAAGTTACCAACCGGTCATGTCAGGAGCCAGTCACGGCGTTGGATTGGTATAAATCGAAATTTCAACAAAACAGACCCCACGGTTCTGTCCCGATTTGGTGGTACATAGGCCTACCTAATTTCGGTTCGTGCAACACAGTCCTGGTATGTTCGATTCAAACACTGTCAATCAAAGAATGTGTTGTAAGTCTAAGACTAAGGGGGGGGGGGGGGGTGAGAGATTGTGGATGACACAGGGAGAGGGATGAGAGGAGATGTTAACTGCGCTGTGAAACGCCCATGTGCTGGGTTGTATCCTTCACTAGCAAGATCTAGATGTGGCACTTTTGAGGACGTGTACGGGAACGTGTACGGGTAACGTCATCAAATCTAGTTTTTACGTCACGCGTTTGCCAAGATCTTCAGTCTTGGTGGGAGCAAAACAACGTATGCATTTGGAACATTGGAGAAAAAAATGAGTCACGGGTGACGAAATATCTACACGTACAGGTCTTTGCTACACGTTCGATCATCTAGTACACTGTATTGTTCAAACCAGGACCCACCGCCCTGATATTTTATTTATTTATTTTATTTATTTTATTTATTTACGAGGATTTATATCGCGCACGTATCTCACCACACAAGGCGACTCAAGGCGCATGTTACCTATTAATGCCGTGTGAGATGGAATTTTTTACACAATATATCACGCATTCACATCGGCCAGTAGATCGACTGCCTTTAGGCGCTGCATCCACCTTTCACGGCCTATTATTCCAGGTCACACGGGTATTTTGGTGGACATTTTTATCTACGCCTATACAATTTTGCCAGGAAAGACCCTTTTGTCAATCGTGGGATCTTTAACGTGCACACCCCAATGTAGTGTACACGATATGGCCCTTCGTGGTCGGCTGGGCGTTAAGCAAACAAACAAACAAACAAACAAACCCAGGACCCGTCATGGATGAGGCGCCGTAGTTCTATGGCGAACCATACATGCACATTCTCGAGTACAAATACTCCACGCTACAGATGCAGGGATTATTACAGGTAGTCTTAGGACTGTATTGAGTTTACAAACCCTACAAACGCAGGGATTATTACAGGTAGACTTAAGACTGTATAGAGTTTACAAACCCTACAAACGCAGGAATTATTACAGGTAGACTTAAGACTGTATAGAGTTTACAAACCCTACAAACGCAGGGATTATTACAGGTAGATTTAAATTACAGGTAGACTTAAGACTGTATAGAGTTTACAAACCCTACAAACGCAGGGATTATTACAGGTAGACTTAGGACTGTACAGTGTTTACAAACCACAAGTCGCGTAAGGCGAAATTACTACATTTAGTCAAGCTGTGGAACTCACAGAATGAAATTGAACGTAGTCCGCCGCTAGTGCAAAAGGCAGTGAAAGTGACGAGCCTGTTTGGCGCGGTAGCGGTTGCGCTGTGCTTCATAGCACGCTTTACTGTACCTCTCTTCGTTTTAACTTTCTGAGCGTGTTTTTAATCCAAACATATCATATCTATATGTTTTTGGAATCAGGAACCGACAAGGAATAAGTGAAAGTGTTTTTAAATTGATTTCGAAAATTTAATTCTGATCATAATTTTAATTTGTTTAATTTTCAGAGCTTGTTTTTAATCCAAATATAACATATTTATATGTTTTTGGAATCAGAAAATGATGAAGAATAAGATGAACGTAAATTAGGATCGTTTTATATATATTTTTTTTTTTTAAATTTTCAGATTTTTAAAGACCAAAGTCATTAATTAATTTTTAAGCCACCAAGCTGAAATGCAATACCGAAGTCCGGCATTCGTCGAAGATTGCTTGGCCAAAATTTCAATCAATTTGATTGAAAAATGAGGGTGTGACAGTGCCGCCTCAACTTTTCCAAAATGCGGATATGACGTCATCAAAGACATTTATCGAAAAAAGAAAAAAACATCTGGGGATATCATACCCAGGAACTCTCCAGTCAAATTTCATAAAGATCGGTCCAGAAGTTTACTCTGAATCGCTCTACACACACACACACTCACACACACACTCACACACTCACACACACACACACACACACACACACACACACACACACACACACACACACACACACACACACAGACCACGACCTTCGTCTCGATTCCCCCTCTATGTTAAAACATTTAGTCAAAACTTGACTAAATGTAAAAACGCAGGGATTGTCAGCGGAAGTCTTAGGACTGTATAGAGTTTACAAACAGTCATTCCTTGTTCAAGTTAGTTAGTTAGTTAGTTGTTGCTTTTTGGGTCCAGCGGACCATATAGGCCAAATCAGAACCCCCTTGATCAAGTTACCTTGGACACGTCTTAGCCGCTGACAGTGTTCACAGCTGGATACAAAAAGTGTGTTCAAAAGTGGAAAGCTGAAGAGTGTACTACCTTAGGGATGTCGTATCCACCGACGGTGGTGTCGCAGAGAGTCTTGTGAGGAAGGGCAGTTGGAACGACGACACCCAGCCTCAGAGTCTCGTACAGAACGGCCTGTGTGAAGGGTAGCTTGTGCCTGTCGCCAGTTCCCGGCATCCGTGAGCCTGTGACTGAGTCTATCTCTTCCTGCGCTCTTTTCTGGATCTGAAACAACCAAGTTCGGAACAGTTTACAAGGAGAATGTGACACAAAGATAAATTCAAAACAAACACTACAATACGGATAATGATAATGATAATGAACAGTATTTAATCGTCTCTTCCAGTTCCCGCTTGAGCTCACGGCGATTTTCACAAAACCATTGGGTATATATATATACGTCTTTGAATTTGAATCGAAATCACAGTTGTTCTGCATTAGAAGGTCAATAAATGTCCAGACTAATCGAGACCCTGGCTAAGCATCGTCCAGAATCATGAATCATCGAAGCAGTGTGTGTGTGTGTGTGTGTGTGTGTGTGGTGTGTGGTGTGTGTGGTGTGTGGTGTGTGTGTGTGTGTGTGTGTGTGTGTGTGTGTGAAAATCTTACGTATAAAAAAAAAAAAAAAGAATAAAAAAGAAAATTGATATAATAAGCTTACCTCTGGGTGTCCGGCCATGTAGAGCAACGCCCAGTCCAGCGTCATCCTTGACGTGTCCACGCCTGCCCCGAACATGTCGCCGATCGTCTGCCCGTAGTGCTTGTCTGTCAGCATGGCCATGGCCTCTGCACTCTCCTGGCGTGCAGCCTCGTTCTGAGCCAGCAGGATGCTGTCCGTAAGGTCCCGGATGTTGTCGGGGGAGAAGGAGGCACGGTGCTGGTCGATCTTCTTGTAGAGATAGTCGAGAAACTCTCGCAGGTAGCCCATGACTCTCGTGTACTTCTTGGTGGGCCAGGCCCTGAGAGGCGGAAACAGGTCCTCCAACAACCCGTTACCAATTTCAGAGTTGGTTTTGTCAAAGAGTTCCCTCATTCTGGTGAGCTCCGGGTCGTCGTACGCCTTGACCTCTCCAAAGCAAATGGTGGCGATGATGTGGAACATGAGGGAAGAGTTGTAGAGATGCGGGTCAAAGGCTCCCGGCTCAGCCGCCATTCTGTCAGACACCATGTCCATGACTTGGTGTACGACCTTCTCCAGGTACTTGCCGCTCATGTAATGCCTGAGGGCCTGCATGGCGATCTTCCGCTGCAGCTTCCAGACCGGGGAGTAGTTGGCGAAGGCGATGTTCTTGGACCCCTCGGTGATCTGGTCCATGGAGTGGATGTAGGGTCTGCCCGCGAAGTCTTCACCTGCAGAAAATAAACACACAAACCAGTGGTTATCGAGTATACAAAACCGGTGCCTTAAAGTAACTTTTCTAAGCGCATTTTCTCAATTTGGCCGCTCTACCATAGTCAGGAATCTCAAAAGTGTCACCTACAAAAGCATGGGCAACAGAAAAATATACAGAAGAAAAGTTCGAGTTTATTCTTTTTATCATTTGGCCTCGATCGTTCTCCATTGATACTCGCTCCATCTGAACACGGCTGATCGACAACTACCTGATACTGACCATTCTCAATACAAATAGTGTTTCATTCTTCACCTGCCTATTACCACACACACACTCTCTCTCTCTCATAATCACTCTTTGTCGTTGTGTTACCAGGCCTTACATTTCATCGGGCTTCTGCGACCCCCATCCCTTTTTCTTGTCACGTTGCGCCGTGCATTTTCAACTTTATCCTACATACGTGAGAGAGACACCCGTGAGATAATAATCGTTCAAATCACACGTGTGTATATCATGTAAATGAGGTCATGTGAAGCAAGTCTGGCAGGGACCTGTTTTTCCACTGCTTATGATGCCAAAGTCACCGAGACAAACGTCATTATAGAAACACAAATTGCGCTCGCTAATTACCCTCGATGAATCTTTAGAACTAACACGTCACGCCACACTTTCAGAGTGACGTTTCTTTGCTTTGACGTAATAGATTGCACGAGGCTTTAGAAGAGATCGAGGTTCTAAAACAAGCGTCTTCAATTTAGCTGCCTCGAATGCAGGACATTTTCAGTAAAATACACGTAAGTACAGTATGTAGGATAAACAGAATACTACATGGCTTGCTGTTCCGTACCAGATTTACACTCGTTGCTTTTTCAAATAGTGAACAGCTCGCTTTCGCTCGCAGTTCAATATTTAAAAAAAAAACTCGTGTAAATCTGGTACGACACAGCAAGCCATGTAGTATTCTCTATGTCTCTCTGTCTCTCTCTCTCTCCCTCTCTCTCTCTCTTTCTCTCTCTCTCTCTCTCTCTCTCTCTCTCTCTCTCTCTCTCTCTCTCTCTAGGCAAATATTTAAAATAGGCAAATATTTAAAAACAATCTCCTCAAAAGTTGTTGTGATGAATATAATAATAATAATAATAATAATAATAATACGAGAATTTATAACGCGCACATATCTCACCACAAGGCGACTCAAGGCGCACTCATACACATTCTTTCGCATCAACAACTCATGCACACGCATATAATAACAATAATAATACGAACATTCGCAACGCGCACACGTCTCACCAACAGGCGACTCAAGGCGCACATACACTCATTCACACACACGGAGACTTAAAGTCACTAACACACACACACCATCAACCATTAAATATGTACAGTTATTCAGGGTGGGATGGGGTGGGCAGTGTAGAATGCATGGATTATTTGGAAAAAAGGAATGTCTTGAGTGCAGATTTGAATGATTCGAGGGACTGTTGTTGACGGAGGGGGAGAGGTAGTGTGTTCCATTGGCTAGGTGCTTGGAAAGAAAATGAGCGTTGACCTGCTGTTTTGCGTTTGGTATGGGGGATGTTGAGCTTTAAGGGAGTCGGCAGATGATCTGAGTGCTCGTGAAGGGACATATATATATAGAGAGAGTCAGAGAGATAGGCAGGGGCGAGACCATGGAGGCATTTGTAGGTGAGAGTGTTGATTTTGTATGTGATACGGGCAGGAACGGGCAACCAGTGGAGCTGATTTAGGAGGGGGCCGGGTGATATGGTCTCTCTTTTTCTTTCGTAAGACAAGACGGGCAGAGCTATTTTGAATGCGTTGGAGACGAGAGATAGAAGAAGAGGGAAGACCCGCCAAGAGAGAGTTACAATAGTCAAGACGTGAGAGAATGGTGGAAGTGACCAGTTTGGCGGTAGCATCTGTGGTAGGATCTGTAGCATATAGAATATGTTTATTAATGATGATCCACATTTTCGCCCCCACGGGAGGCTTCTTCAGGGTGATAGAATGATGAAACTAAAAAAGAACGTAAGGTGGAATTCAGTAATGGTTCTGTGAATGGTTACTAATGGTACCGAACAACCGTTCTGATCAAACAAATCTTTCTTTCTTTATTTGGTGTTTAACGTCGTTTTCAACCGTTCAAGGTTATATCGCGACGGGGAAAGGGGGGGATGGGATAGAGCCACTTGTTAATTGTTTCTTGTTCACAAAAGCACTAATCAAAAAATTGCTCCAGGGGCTTGCAACGTAGTACAATATATGACCTTACTGGGAGAATGCAAGTTTCCAGTACAAAGGACTTAACATTTCTTACATACTGCTTGACTAAAATCTTTACAAAAATTGACTATATTCTATACAAGAAACACTTAACAAGGGTAAAAGGAGAAACAGAATCCGTTAGTCGCCTCTTACGACATGCTGGGGAGCATCGGGTAAATTCTTCCCCCTAACCCGCGGGGGATCTGATCAAACAAAATGATTTACAAGTTTCTTACGAAACGCATATGATATACACCAAAAAAGTCAAAAATCGATTCCCATGAAGCTGACTCTCCATCTCACAAATAATGGAAGTTCGCTCGTTCTGAGCGACGCTTACTTCTCGAGATAGGTGTGACCACATGACGTCATTTATACTTTCGTCATCGAAGGTCTTTCGTATTTCAATCAGTGTCATTTTCCAGTTCTGTGTTCTGCGGTCGTTTAGACTGATTTGACAAGTTGAGAAAACCAATGACATTTTATTTTTGCGAAGCAACTGAATTTGACAAGAAAAGAAAGCGTGCAGAAGTATGTTTGGGTCCTGCAAGACTTTATGACCAACGATTTCTCCCTTGGAAGAAAATGAAGATGTCTGCTTTTCGTCTGCTTTGAAAGTAGGGAGATTTAACAGCGCACACGGTAAATTGCAAGTCGTAATGGACAAGAATGTTGTTATTCTTCTTTCTTCTAAGTACCGTAGATTTGTTCTTGGCCATATTTTCGAGCTGTGCATTGTTATATTATGGGAAAAACACGTTTGAACGCAAATTCGCAAAGAAATTTTGATCATTTGCTCCGGAACTGCAACATCGATTTGCCATAACAAAAAATTCTGGCTCAATATGCGGAAACAGTCTGGTAGTATCATATTTTTTAAATGGATTTGGAAGATTTGCTCATAATTTACATAGCACTCCGACCTGTTCTTTTTTTCGTCACTCCCAAAACTGTAAAGTGTTGGCAGAATTGAATGATTTTCGCTGAACTATTCAACAGCGCATTAATCACGTACTTGCGTAGGTATCTACACTAGCAGAGTGATTAGGACTAGATCAATCTCTGGCACATATACACCGTTTTTCTTTGACAATTTGAATAAAAGAGGAATAAATTGGTTAGACACCTCGTCTCAGTGAATATAACAAAATAATGGTATCAGTTTGCGGTCATGAAAAAGCTTGCTGAAGCTCGCATGTTTCATGATCCGCTAACTTCGACCATTATTTTTAATATTCACAGAGACTCGGCATGTAACCTCTACTTGCTTCGCTCTTTAATGCTTAACATATGTGACCCTCCACCACGAAATGAGTCGCATGTCACCTCGCGCGGTTCTGCGCTAGGCTTAATATAAGTCCGGGGGGTGCCTGGTAACAGTGTGAAGGTCACCTTAGTCACAGGCTTATAACTCAAACAGTTTTCGCTCTTTTCTAAAACGGGTTTCACCACTGGATAGAGTATAAACAACTCTTTATGAAAATGTAAAAATATGAACATTATGCAAAGGTGACATGCGACTCATTCCGTGGTGGAGGGTCACAATTATCTACATTATTCTTTTGTTTCTAAGAGCACATTTATACGTGCATCATGTTGTGCTCTTTTATCACAGCATGCACTCCATGTCTTGGTATTTATGTATATATATATATATTTTTAAACCATGAGGCTCACCCTTCTTTACCAAGGCCTCTGTGGCCACGTCGGCATCATTGAGAAAGACGCAGAGGATGGGACCCAAGTACACCGTGATGACGGGCCCGTACTTCTCTTTCGCCCAGCGTCGCAGCTTCACGTAGAAGGCTTCTTTGGCGTCTGCCATGGACAGGACGTTGCCTAGCAACGGCAAGGCGAAGGGGCCGGGGGGCAGGCGGTAGCGTTTCTGGGTTGCCTTGTAGGCCAGGAACCCCACCAGGGCTCCCACCAGCAAGGCTTGGGTCGTGGGGGAGCCCGGGGCTCTGTGGCTAACGTCTTTCACAGTGACGAGAGCCTCTCGACACGAGGCCCGCACTGTGGCCAGAAGGTCCGACATGATGACAGTTGAACCAAAATTCAAATCGTGATGAAGCGTCCCTTTCGATCTGTTTCTAGTCCTTGGTCCAAGTCACGGCTGCAGAAAAATTAGAAAGAAACAATAATATTAGAGAAAAGACCTTTGACAGATCGCGCATGACGATGTCAACATTTTTAGTCAATCTGTCGGTCTAAGTGAACTGAGATTGAAGTGCGCGTGCACACACACCTACACACACACACACACACACACACACACACACACACACGCGAGCACGCACGCACGCATGCACGCACGCATGCATGCACGCACGCACGCACCCACGCTCGTACACACACACACACGCGCACACACACACACACACACACACACACACACACACACAAACACACACACACACATATATATAAACAAAAATCGACACAAACAGACAGACAGACAGACAGACACACACACACACACACACACACACACGTAAACACACACGCACGCACGCACGCACACACACACATACACGCACGCACGCACACACACACACACACACACACAAACAGAAACCGACACAAACAGACAGACACACACACACACACACACACACACACACACACACATAAACACGCACGCACCCACGCTCGTACACGCACCCACGCTCGTACACACACACACACACGCACACACACACACACACACACACACACACACACACACACACACACACACACACACACACACACATATACAGAAACCGACACAAACAGACAGACACAGACAGACACACGGACACACACACACACACACACACACACACACACACACATAAACAAAAACCGACACAAACAGACAGACAGACAGACACCGCACACACACACACACACACACACTGACACACACACTAACACACACAGTCACACACACACGCACACACACTTTCGTCTCGTCTACAGTCTCAAGATATGATTTTCGGAAATAACTCTGTCGGATTTGTATTGGTTGTGAAAGGGTGAGTACCCTTGCTTTTGCTCGGACAACTATTGTAATGTGCTTCCTGTACACGTGTTTGAGACACACCCCTTCGGCACGTGGGAGATAATGTTACCTGGGGAAACGTTTTTCACGTGACATTACAGGCCAGTCACTAGCGAGAGGGTGTGTCTCAAACATGTGTACAGGAAGCACATGTCAATATTTGTCCGAGCTGGGGCGCGGATGTAGCTCAGTCGGTAGCGCGCTGGATTTGTATCCAGTTGGCCGCTGTCAGCGTGAGTTCGTCCCCACGTTCGGCGAGAGATTTATTTCTCAGAGTCAACTTTGTGTGCAGACTCTCCTCGGTGTCCGAACACCCCCGTGTGTACACGCACAAGACCAAGTGCGCACGAAAAAGATCCTGTAATCCATGTCAGAGTTCGGTGGGTTATAGAAACACGAAAATACCCAGCATGCTTCCTCCGAAAACGGCGTATGGCTGCCTAAATGGCGGGGTAAAAAACGGTCATACACGTAAAATTCCACTCGTCCAAAAAACACGAGTGTACGTGGGAGTTTCAGCCCACGAACGCAGAAGAAGAAGAATTCCGAGCAAAAGCAAGAGCACTCACTCTTTCACAACCAATACAAACCCGACAGAGTTATTTCCGGAATCCGTCTATTCCCAGTCTGCCCCAATATATTCAGTTATGTATTGACTAAACGTAAAAAGACGAGGTAGTCATGCAACCACCGCCACCACCACTGAAACAACATCAACAACCAAGATTAGCCAGTCAAAACTCTCAACTTCCACCGAGTACTTTGCGAGAAAAGATCGACTGAAAAAGCTCCTTCGGGCCACTGCGATGACCTTGACTCGAAGGTCAACACGAACGACACTATCAACGTATATTATACACGCGTTGTTTGTTGTTCAGCCAGTTGGTTGCTACTCAACATGCTAATTACAAGCACGCCATTTCCTCCGCTGTTCGGTTTTGCTCTGTCTGCAAACTTTATATATACACGCCTATGGGTACAGTTTTAGTAACACTTGTAAGTCAATGTATGTCTGACCCACCGTCAAAGATTTTCTACTGCAGATCTTTGCCACCTTTGTTTCTCGCTGCGCATTTCGACAACGTTGGCACGAGTTTGGCCCCCGATAAATAACTGTATCAACAAGAAATTCCTCCGAGGTAGGAAAAACACCCCCGTCCTTACCATTCTCACTGCCACCAACTGAGAAGGCACTGCTAACAAGTGTGGTTAAAATAAGTTGATTGAGTGGACAAAGAGACAGGCGGAGAAAAAGACAAATCAATATAACTCTTTCTGTAACACCTACTGACCGCATACAGAAAACAAAAGATCCCGAAAAAAAAAAAATCGGTTTGCGCTGCGCGCTGAGAGCAGGTATTGAAATATCTCATCGACCAGATTTTGTCCGGGGTGTATCTGCCGCTTCGCCGGGTAGCAAGTAGAGCCGAATACCCGGCTTGAGTGGCGCACTGTACGCCGGCTTCGAACCATGGACCCGTCAAGCTTAGGTCCCTTCCAGACTCGTGGAATGGTAACAGCACGAACATGATTCAGGGGCCATAATGCCATTCCTGATCATATCATGTCGAGTCCCATACTTGTCGATAAAAATGATAAAATCGTTTATTTAACGTCACTCTGTAAAAACATTGGCGACATTTGTCTTAGATTAAGAACACACACAGACGACGCCCTAGGTACCACATCACAAACAGAACTGTGCAATACACAGGTGTTTTCTACAGACACACTCAAACACACACACACACACACAGAGAAGCCGTATATATATATATATCTATATCTATTGTATAAATATATAGAGATAGATGAGAGTGTATTTTTCGCGTGGCTATAAATTGATTCGACCTTTGCACTTTTACAGTGAGGATAATTTACGGGTCCAATTTACGTTCTGGACACTGCGGTGACCTTCTAAAAATAGTAACAGAACGCCGGGAATATCCGAAGATTCACTCATACTATAGTGCACCATACGAAGGAAGGGAGGTAAACGCTGAAAACATGGAGAAGATAAGGAAGAGTTATGCCGTAGTTGATCCCCCCAAAAAACCAAAATCCACCAATAACTCCCTAACCGTGTGTTTGACTGGTCCCAATTTTTGTAAGGACCGTCTCAGGAATGTATAGAACCTGTTCACCAAGTTTGGTGACGATCGGTCCGTTCATTCTTGAGATCTACTTGCGAACACAAACAAACACACAAACAAACAAACAAACAAACACACAAACAAACAAACAAACAAACAAACAAACAAACACACAAACAAACAAACAAACAAACACACAAACAAACAAACACATCGACCGAAACCTATACACACCCCTATACCGGGGGTGTAATAATGATAATAACAAGAAATTCCTCCGATAGGAAAAACACCCCCGTTGGTCAAAGGGAAATAACCATTCTCACTGCTCAGGATTGAGCAATTTAGAGCTTATCTCTAAGCCCTTTTGAACTGTTATGGCTTCTCAAAGGAAGGCCAGTACATACAAATACACAAAAGCCGCCAGACCACATCACAAACAGAACTGAACAATCCACAGGTGTTGCCCACATAGAGAGAGACACATACACACACACACACACAAACACAGAGAAGCCGTATATATAGAGAGATAGATGACAGTGTATTTTTCGCGTGGCTATAAATTGATTCGACCTTTGCACTTTTACAGTGAGGATAATTTACGGGTCCAATTTACGTTCTGGACACTGCGGTGACCTTCTAAAAATAGTAACAGAACGCCGGGAATATCCGAAGATGCCCCCTCATACTATAGTGCACCATACGAAGGAAGGGA
>NC_090257.1:4623480-4660980 GCF_037325665.1 Littorina saxatilis | reverse complement strand
TGAGTGAAGGAGAGCAGTCTGGAATGAAACAATGGTAACAGATAAGGGAGTCCGAGAGAGAGCGAGGACCGAAGTCATTAGTAGCAGTGCAGCGGCCAGCAAGCAAGTTCAGCGATTTTCAGTTCTGCAAAACTATGGAGTTCAATTTTACTTCTTGGGCAAAAAATCTGCCCCAACCTATAATTGAGGTTCTGGAAAAAGAGGAGTTCACAAGCCTCAGTGCCTTGAAATATGCAGGAGAAAAGTACCTGGAAAGCCTTAAGTTAAAACGAGGCCACATAGTGGAATTAAAAGCGGCGGTGGCAGACCTACAACAGAAGTACGGGGGAGGGCCGTTGCGTGCTGCCGACCAAGTGGCACCGCTCCAGGGTCTTCTTGGCAACATGGCCATACAGTCTGCTTCACCAGGTGAGACTTATTTACGAATTGTTGACTTCGTACCGGCTTCTATGGCGGTGGAGGAAGAGGTGACACACGGGGGAGGTGTCGCGCTCAAGCTGGCCAACAAACCAAAGTTGGAGAAAGTATCCCCCTGCCACTGGATCGTGGCAAATGCTAAAATAATGGCAAAACTCATGAACACCGTGGACTTCGACCACGAAGCTTACCGCTGTTATACAGAGATGGTGGGCGAGCTCGGCGCAAGATTCTCTTGGCAGTCGGTGCTCCTTTACGATGACGAGTACAGGAAGCGCCAGTCAACCAGCGGGTTTGCTTGGGGAACCCCCAACCCCCACCTGTCCACAGTGATTCTCTGTGAGCGTGCCCAACAAGTTCCTGGCAACAAAAGCGGCAAGGCCACGACGGGAAGCGGCGGTATTCGACGACCTGTGGGACCCAGTGGGAAGGAGGTGTGCCTGCAGTACACAAACAAAGGCACATCCCGGGATGCCTCTACGGGTCCCGCTGCAGGTTCGAACACGTGTGTGACACGTGTGGAAAGGAGCACCCCGGCAAAGACCACCAGGCGACAGCAAACACCAGTGCCTAGGATACAGCGCAGCGAACTGACAACACAACGGTAGGCCCCACCTATTCCAGCCCGTTCCCTCAATTAGATCCTCATGACTGTTCGTTTTTGGGAAATCATGCATCTATTAGTGCAAAATCTCAAATGTGGCACTCAGTGCTAGAGGGCGATTGTGACAGAGAATTTTTGTTAGACGGTATACAGCACGGTTTTCGGGTAACAGAAAAACATAAAACATGTGTGTTAGCAGCAGAACAAAGCAATCATAAATCAGCGTACGATCATCGCGACGTGGTAGAACAAGAACTGTTAGATCAAATAGCAAAAGGAAATTATATAGTGGCAAGTAAGAAGCCAACGGTCGTAAGCGCACTAGCCGCGATCCCCAAAGAAGATGGTAGCGTTAGGCTAATTCATGATGCCACAAACCAACAGGTAGGGCAATGAACGATTACTCCATCCCTGAGTTGGTGAAGTTTCAAACAGTCTCTGATGCGTGCGCCTTAGCGAAGACAGCTTATTGGTGTGCTAAAGTCGACTTGCAGTCCGCATATCGCTCAGTGTGCATCAGTCCGGATGATTATTGTGTAACGGGACTCAAGTGGCATTTCAAAGGTAACAAGATACCGACTTATTTGTTTGACAGTCGGCTTCCATTTGGTAGCAATGTAGGACCGTCACATTTTCACAGACTTTCACAGTCAATTCGCAGGTGCATGGCCAGGAGAGGCATGCCTGGTGTGTTAGCATACATAGATGATTTTCTTTCAGTAGCAGCAACAAAAGAGGAGTGCAACGACATGTTATTTTCTTTGATTAGATTATTGAGGGAACTAGGCTTCAACATTAGCTGGAAGAAGGTGGTGGGGCCCACCCAACGTATCACATTTCTTGGAGTCGACATCGACACGCGGAACAACACTCTGTCACTTGGAAGTGACAAACTGCAGCAACTGCGGCGGCGACTACTGCAATTTCGAGGAAAGAAGCGCGCGACAAAAACTCAGCTTCAAAGCATCGCGGGTTCTCTTAATTGGGCCTGTCAAGCTGTCAGAGGAGGAAAATTCTTTCTGCGGCGGATACTGGACACAATAAAACCCCTTCAGCAGCAGCGGCACAAAGCAAAGCTTTCTAGCGAATTCCAGAAAGATGTGCAATGGTGGCTTTCTTTTATGCATGTATTTAATGGAACACTGTATTATTTCCACAATGCAAAACAGCATGTCCATGTGGACGCATGTAATATTGCAGCAGGTGCCTTTTGGCAGGGCGACTGGCAGTACACCTATTTTAAAAAAGACATGCCGGCAGCGAACAATTTACACATAAACTTTAAAGAAGTATGTGCTGTGTTACAAGCTGTGACACGATGCCGGGGCACCGATGTGGTGCGGACAAGAAGTGATTGTGCATACTGATAGCACTGTGACAAAATCAATTATCAATAAAGGCAGATCTACTAATAAGTATGTCAACAGCTTACTTCGGAAAATGGCATGGGAATGTGCTAAAGTAAACTGTAGCATTGCGGCGGTGCATGTGGCCGTTTGTGTAAACATTATGGCTGACACTATTTCACGTCTTCACGAGCCTAGGCGGCACGAAGAGTTAGTGCGGCTGTTGACTTTCTGGCAACGGGGGAGACCCCCCAACGTGAACCTGTGTGATCATATGTCTTACCAAGCCCTTGTTTTCCTTAATTCTTTCCAGATGAAGGATGCGAATAATGTTTATGTAAACATTGTAAACAAGACATTGTGTTTTTGGGCGGCGTGTTTGGTGTTTTTTCTTTGTGACAAATGACTTGAAATTCCGTATGTACTTTACAACATGTGTTAGCACACATCTCCGATAGTTTGAAGGCAATGCGTTTGCGAGTTACTCAATTGTACCATTTTTTGTCTCATTACCCGCTAAAACGGCTTCGACACCACGTCATGTAAACTCAATCTGTTTTCTGAATAAGTTAGGGGAATAAACGGTCTTTCCAGTCATATAATTGGTTTTACGATAAACGGCCTCATCAGAAAGATCTGCCCTCAAACGCATCTGTACATTTTTGTATGACGAGTAGTGTACTTCAGAGGTTTCTTGATATGCATTTACTGACTCTCGTCCTCCAAACTTTTGAAAATGCATTGCTAGCGTGGGCTCCACATTTTGTTTTCACTTTCAGGCCGTTTCGACGAACCACGTGACTTGAAGATATTCCTACGCAGCTCAGCACAGCACATTCTTCTGTCTTGTCTACGGAGGGCGCAGCACAACTACTTCTTCAAAGCCCTAAGTCCGCCACAGCAAATAGTGCAGTTAGAACGCCGCTGGGCGGAGATATTTCTTCTTGCAGCTGCGCACTGGCCGGTTGACATCACCTGTATTATTGCGCGGGTCCTCCGGATGTCTGCATCCGTGAGTTTTGTTTGCGGAATCTTGTATTGTTTTGTGCATGAGGTTCAGGTTAATATTGGCATATTGATATACATGAGTGTGTGTGTGTGTGTGTGTGTGTGTGTGTGTGTGTGTGTGTGTGTGTGTGTGTGTGTTATTTTGTATTATTATGTGATGTCATATAGACCATGCCTATCAGGCCAACTATGATTTCTTAACGTAAGGCCTGGCGCTCACCTATGTAACTTCAGCAGGACAGACGACGCACTTCAGATTATCCCAGCCCGCTACACGTTGCGTGAAAGGAAAACAGGCCAAGTACTCGTCATAATCCCTATCGCAGCATCAATAATATGCAGTGCGTCGTCTGTGCCGCTGAAACTGCGCAGGATTATTCTGCCCTTAACGTGGTCGTCCTGTTTCCATTGCTTTTGTTGCTAGTCTAGTCTTATTTTACCTTGTCACGTTTACTTTCTGTATTTGGTGTTTAGCGTCGTTTTCAACCGTTCAAGGTTATATCGCGACGGGGAAAGGGGGGAGATGGGATAGAGCCACTTGGTAATTGTTTCTTGTTCACAAAAGCACTAATAAAAAAATTGCTCCAGGGGCATGCAACGTAGTACAATATATGACCTTACTGGGAGAATGCAAGTTTCCAGTACAAAGGACTTAACATTTCTTACATACTGCTTGACTAAAATCTTTACAAACATTGACTATATTCTATACAAGAAACACTTAACAAGGGTAAAAGGAGAAACAGAATCCGTTAGTCGCCTCTTACGACATGCT
The DNA here is from genome assembly GCF_037325665.1 of Littorina saxatilis. NCBI lineage: Eukaryota > Metazoa > Mollusca > Gastropoda > Littorinimorpha > Littorinidae > Littorina > Littorina saxatilis. The sequence goes on along the minus strand of NC_090257.1, from coordinate 4,656,830 downwards.
GGGGAGCATCGGGTAAATTCTTCCCCCAAACCCGCGGGAGTTGTCACGTTTGCTGCCTTGATGATACCGTATATTGTTAAGGCAAAAAAAAAAAAAATGTCTGTTTCTGGTCACCCGACCGACCCTAAATTTCGGCGCCGACCCTAAACTTTTTTTTTCCAAACTCAATTTTTTAAAAAAAATTTTTGTGGTAAAGGACAGGGTGAGAAAATGAACAACAAAAACGTGTGAAAACGAAAGTCCGCTGACGATTTGTAAATGTGTTGAGTGTCTTGTCTCTATGTATAGTGAATCCAGTCTCTTTGCGCGATTTTTAAAGTTAGTTTTATTGGTCTACATTTGGGGTAAAAAAAAAAAAAAAAAAAAAAAAAAAAAATCCCGACCTACCGACCCTATTTTTTTTAGCCATGTTACCAGAAACAGACAATTTTTTTTTTGGCCTAAGCAGTAAACTGTTTTCAATACTGCGCGCCTTGATTCTATTAATGTCTTTATATAATACTTTTTAATTCTCTCAGTGAAATTGCGATGAATTGTGACAAAGCTTTTCATTGCGATCCAGAACACAGAAACTGATGACGACACAGTGCTGACATCAGTACAGAAGGTGATCGGCACGTTCCACTCTCTGCATGCTGACGTCACAGAGCTGCCTTTTCTGGAAACATTGGTCTTGCTACGTCAAGGTCAGAATTCAGGAGCTATACAACAGATTTGATTTATTATTTAAAATTTTAACTTTTTTTTTGTTACTCTTAATGGAAACGAGTAATTAAACCGTCCCGGAAGAAAGCAAAAGACTAAAGTTGACTTCTTCTGGACCTGGTTCAGTCGCACACAAGCTGTTATATGGTTGTTGATAAGGCTAAAAGGGCGATTTGCAGAAATTACCATCGGTTTGACACCGAGTGAGAGAAAACACAGAACAAAATCTCAAATGCTTGCTTTTAGCTCGGTGTGTCATCGACATCATCATCATCATCATCAATCATCAATCATCAATCATCAATCATCAATCATCATCATCATCATCATCAATCAATCATCAATCATCATCATCATCATCATCATCAATCATCATCATCATCATCATCATCATCAATCATCATCATCATCATCATCATCATCATCATCATCATCACCATCACCATCACCCATCACCCATCACCCATCACCCATCACCCATCACCCATCATCCATCATCCTCCTCCATCATCCTCCTCCATCATCCTCCATCATCATCATCCTCCATCATCATCATCCATCCTCCTCCATCATCCATCCTCCATCATCCATCATCCTCCTCCATCATCCATCATCCTCCATCATCCTCCATCATCCTCCATCATCCTCCATCATCATCATCCTCCATCATCATCATCCATCATCCATCATCCTCCATCATCATCATCCATCATCATCATCCTCCATCATCATCATCCTCCATCATCATCATCCATCATCCTCCATCATCCTCCATCATCCTCCATCATCATCCATCATCATCATCCTCCATCATCCATCATCCTCCATCATCCTCCATCATCCATCATCCTCCATCATCATCATCCTCCATCATCATCATCCATCATCCTCCATCATCCTCCTCCATCATCCATCATCCTCCATCATCCTCCATCATCCTCCATCATCCTCCATCATCATCATCCTCCATCATCATCATCCATCATCCATCATCCTCCATCATCATCATCCATCATCATCATCCTCCATCATCATCATCCTCCATCATCATCATCCATCATCCTCCATCATCCTCCATCCTCCATCATCCTTCATCATCATCATCCTCCATCATCATCCATCATCCTCCATCATCCTCCATCATCCATCATCCTCCATCATCATCATCCTCCATCATCATCATCCTCCATCATCATCATCCATCATCATCATCATCCATCATCATCATCATCCATCATCATCATCATCCTCCATCATCATCATCCTCCATCATCATCATCCATCATCATCATCATCATCATCCATCATCATTATCATCATCCTCCATCATCATCATCATCCATCATCATCCTCCATCATCATCATCATCCATCATCATCATCATCATCCATCATCATCCATCATCATCATCATCATCATCCATCATCATCATGATGCGGGCCCTGGTTGCTCAATAGGTAGAGAAATTGGCTGGCGATCCTCGGGTCGTGGGTTCGAATCTAGGCTGGATAGGAAGCGAGTTAATTGTATGTGCAAACTCAGAGACGGTATCCATGTCCCAGCCTGGTGTCACCACTCATCATCTTCATCTTCATCTTCATCTTCATCTTCATCTTCATCTTCATCATCTTCTTCTTCTTCTGAATCTTCTTCTTCTTCTTCTTCTTCTTCTTTTTCTTCTTCTTCCTCTTTGGTTTAAACAATTTTATTCAGCAAAATGACATACAACAAAGCCGCATACAATCAATTAGTAAATGGAGCACAACAAGCAAAGCGTATAACCGTGCTCTTGAAAGCAATATGATATTTGGTTTGGCGGACGATACTGGGAACTGTAGAAGGGAAAACGAAGGAGAAAAAAATCAACAAGCAAAATACACTTTCGGCACCGGGCAGTGAGACTTGTTAACTCATACGGTCTGATTTGCAGAGCACCACGACGCCCACGCCGACACCACTCGTCTGGAGCAGCTTCAGGAACAAGCCCAGCTTGCTCTCGCGCACTACACGCAGCACGCGCATGCACACTCTCCCCCTTCAGCATCATTGACGTCATCAAGCCTCACCGCAAACAACAGCGTGACGTCGTCGTCAACCCTGACGTCATCGACTCAGAACGCGTCAAATGCGGCGGTTATGACAGCAAGGTTCGGCCGCCTGTTGCTGACCTTACCTTGTCTGACGTCCGTCAGTCGTGACGCGCTGGAAAAGAAACTGTTTCCTGACGTTACTGTTGTTCATCTCATTAGATCCTTATTTGTGTGAAGCTAGGTAACCTCTGTCGAACAAGCGGTTTATACCGGGATGTCGCCTCGCGCCAGATGTTTTAACTTTGAAAAGATTAAGTTTTAAAGTTCATATTACAAGTCAGAACCTTCTTTATTTTACAGTGATATACCTTAACACTTTCTACCCCACCTATGTTGACCAAGGTCTTTTTAGCCGAGACCAGCTGTGCTGCAGCAGGTCACTCGGAATTGTAGAAACTGTGTAGTAACTGTGTATCAACACGCTGGAATGCAGGCGTTAGATGGACGTTACAGGAAGCGACTGAAGCTAACAGTCTGAGCGGATATATCCGTACCTGGTCAGATAGAGCCATATGAGCGGGGACGGATATATCCGTACCTGGGAGACAATGAGTTAAAAATTTCAAACACTGAGACAACCATGTAAACTAAGAAAGGAAAAAAACTTGTATCGGTCCAACAAAGCCATATCAGTTGAAGGGACTTCAACAAACAACAGCCAACCAACCATTTACCAACACTGGACATACGCTTGGACGTACACGTCGATGGCGAGTGTTGACAAGAAAACCAGAATTTAGTTCAAAAGAACAACGTTTCAACAAAAACACATACAAAATAATTTTGAAAAATCGTGTTTTAGACATGATTTGTCTGTTCTATACACTTTTAACAATTGAGAACAAGTATATGAATTAAGACATCGATTTGTTGCGTTTTATTCCTTCTCTGACCCTTTTATCTTGACGACAACCCGTACATGTTATTTGTTTGTTTGCTTGCTTAACGCCCAGCCGACCACGAGGGGCCATATCCGGGCGGTGCTGCTTTGACATATAACGTGCGCCACACACAAGACAGAAGTCGCAGCACAGGCTTCATGTCTCACCCAGTCACATTATTCTGACACCGGACCAACCAGTCCTAGCACTAACCCCATAATGCCAGACGCCAGGCGGAGCAGCCACTAGATTGCCAATTTTAAAGTCTTAGGTATGACCCGGCCGGGGTTCGAACCCACGACCTCCCGATCACGGGGCGGACGCCTTACCACTAGGCCAACCGTGCCGGTCGTACATGTTATAAATCCTCTTGATTCAAATGTTGTTGAATGATTATCCACAAAATATAATCGATAGGTGGTGTGACCGTATATATAGATGTTAGTGAAAAGGGTTAATTAATTTTCACAATGTTTGTCACTCACTTCTTAAAGAACTTCTTCCAATGTAAACTTTTTTTTTCATGAAATAAAGCTTTAAAAAAAAGTTTGCCATTTAAATCTTATTCACAAACCCTTTTTGACGATAGAACAATTCGTGTGACATTAAAGGTAACATTGCACTTTCTTTCTTTCTTTATTTGGTGTTTAACGTCGTTTTCAACCACGAAGGTTATATCGCGACAGGGAAAGGGGGGAGATGGGATAGAGCCACTTGTCAATTGTTTCTTGTTCACAAAAGCACTAATAAAAAAATTGCTCCAGGGGCTTGCAACGTAGTACAATATATGACCTTACTGGGAGAATGCAAGTTTCCAGTACAAAGGACTTAACATTTCTTACATACTGCTTGACTAAAATCTTTACAAAAATTGACTATATTCTATACAAGAAACACTTAAGGGTAAAAGGAGAAACAGAATCCGTTAGTCGCCTCTTACGACATGCTGGGGAGCATCGGGTAAATTCTTCCCCCTAACCCACGGGGGGTGTAAGGCCAAAAAAAAAATTGTCTGTTTCTGGTAACATGGCTAAAAAAAATAGGGTCGGTAGGTAGGGATTTTTATTTTTTTAAAAAATTTTTTTTTTTACCCCAAATGTAGACCAATAAAACTAAATTTAAAAATCGCGCAAAGCGACTGGATTCACTATACATAGAGACAAGACACTCATCACATTTACAAATCGTCAGCGGACTTTCGTTTTCACACGTTTTTGTTGTTCATTTTCTCACCCTGTCCTTTATCACCAAAAAACAACAACAAAAATTTTGAGTTTGGAAAAAAAAGTTTAGGGTCGGCGCCGAAATTTAGGGTCGGTCGGGTGACCAGAAACAGACAATTTTTTTTTGGCCTAACATTGCACAGCTGTAAATGAACGGATGCTTTTTGTGAATAAGCATGATTATGTCTTGTCATTAATTGGGTTTTATATCAAGTGCTTTTACTCAAAGAAAGGGATGCCTCCCTCGGGCCATGGTCTACTTTGTACAAAGTAAGTCCCCTATTCAAAAGGGAATAGGTTTTTCTTTTTTAACTGACAATACGGGTCTGTAACCTTAAACATGACTAATGTCAACCACTGAACTACAAAGTAGAGAGAATACTCAACAAAGTGAAGCATGAATAGCTGGCTCAGTTGGAGGTGAACGCCATTGTTCTTGAATATTGCTGCGGAAGTTGTTCCCAAGGAAACATTTCTCACTGCTTTTGGACGACGATTTTGTAAGGTTTCTCAGCGCTTCTGGACGATGATTTTGTGAGGTTTCTAAGCGCTTCTAGAAGACGATTTTGTAAGGTTTCTTAGTGCTCGTAGGCGACGATTTTGTAAGGTTTCTCAGCGCTTGTGGACGACGACTTTGTAAGGTTTTGGCGCGTGAATAGTTAAACCGGCCGCCACATTGTATTCCGGATCATAGACGGCGCCCTCTGGTAGCGAGATTGTGAAGCGTTTGAGCAGACAGGCGAGGATAAGCAGCAGTTCCGGTTTGGCCACGGTCTCTCCCAGGCACGCTCGGCGTCCGGCGGAAAACGGCGTCCAGCAATCTATCTTCTTCAAGTTGCCTGCAAGCATAAACAACACCCCTCGTAAATGTTTAATCACACTCAAACGTCAAGCAATATGAATCTTCCTTAGGTTGCTTGCAAGCAAAGCAATTAATAGACGAGTTTTGGAAATAACTCCGTCGGGTTTGTATGGATTGTGGAAGAGTGACCTTTTCTTACTACCAACACTTGCGTCGCTAGTGCGCTAGTACTTGGCCCCTCGAATGAATGGCAGAGGTTTTGCAAGAAACGGTCACTCTCCCACAACAGATACAAACCCGACGGAGTTATTTTCGGAATTGGCCTATTCCCTATATAGTTAGCGGTGAATTGCCTTGAATCTTACGCGGTTAAAACTCCAGGTTTTGCCTGACTGCCTTCCAGAACCGAAAGTTGTGTCGTTCAATGCTGCAACCGGTCTTCGTGTGTTTTCTCAATTGACAAAAATGCATCGCGAGTTATACGTATACTTCTAGTGTCTGTGTGGTTATTCACGTTTCTTATTGGCAACAGAATCGCGGGTTCCTTTCAAGAAGAAACCCACGTAAACTGAAACCTATCTCCAATGAGATCTAGCTTACTTTTTAAAATTCCGTTGGTAAGCTACGTTTCGTTGTCTAATGATAACGGTCACGACAGGACATACAGCCGTACAGAATTGACCTTGATCGTTGTGAAATCACTCTGGCCTGAATTCCTCAGTTGGACGTTTAAAAACAAAGTTGATATATATGCGTGTTCGTCAAATCTATACAAATTAACAACGCACATGAAAGAACACATAGGCCGCACAAATTGACCTTGATCGTTGTGAAATCACTCTGGCCTTTACTTTACTTTATTTGGTGTTCAACGTCGTTTTCAACCACGAAGGTTATATCGCGACGAGGGAAAGGGGGGAGATGGGATAGGGGAAAGGGGGGAGATGGGATAGAGCCACTTGTTAAGTGTTTCTTGTTCACAAAAGCACTAATCAAAAAATTGCTCCAGGGGCTTGCAACGTAGTACAATATATGACCTTACTGGGAGAATGCAAGTTTCCAGTACAAAGGACTAAACATTTCTTACATACTGCTTGACTAAAATCTTTACAAACATTGACTATATTCTATACAAGAACCACTTAACAAGGGTAAAAGGAGAAACAGAATCCGTTAGTCGCCTCTTACGACATGCGGGGTGCAGAGAAATAAGGATGTGGAAAAGAAGACTTTTGGTAAGTGAAATAAAGGTGATGGATCCAGTCAGGTAGAAATAAGACAACAAGAAAAGAATTGGAAAACTGCAGGGAATAGTAGGGAGAGTTTTCTTGGAAGGAAATATAGGTGAAAGGACTGGTAAGGCAGAAATAAGACAAAAGAAGAGAAGTAAAGGGGTGGGGTAGCTCTGTTTAAACGCTCCCGCCGCGTGAAGGCGACCCCATGGGAGCAATCACTCTGGCCTGAATTCCTCAGTTTGACGTTTAAAAAAAAAGTTCATATATATATGCGTGTTCGTCAAATCTATACAAATTAACAACGCACATGAAAGGACACATAGGCAGCACAAATTTACCTTGATCGTCGAGAAATCGTTCTGGTCTGAATTCCTCAGGCTGATCCCATGTCTTCGGGTCGTGTAGAATCGCCCACTGGTTGACAAACACCATCGTATCCTGTCGTGAAGAGAGAGAAAACAAGTCGCGTAAGGCGAAAATACAACATTTAGTCAAGCTGTCGAACTCACAGAATGAAACTGAACGCAATGCAATTTTTCAGCAAGACCGCATACTCGTAGCATCGTCAGTCCACCGCTCGTGGCAAAGGCAGTGAAATTGACAAGAAGAGCGGGGTAGTAGTTGCGCTGAGAAGGATAGCACGCTTTTCTGTACCTCTCTTCGTTTTAACTTTCTGAGCGTGTTTTTAATCCAAACATATCATATCTATATGTTTTTGGATTCAGGAACCGACAAGGAATAAGATGAAAGTGCTTTTAAATTGATTTCGAAAATTTAATTTTGATCATAATTTTAATTTGTTTTAATTTTTAGAGCTTGTTTTTAATCCAAATATAACATATTTATATGTTTTTGGAATCAGAAAATGATGAAGAATAAGATGAACGTAAATTAGGATCGTTTTATATACATATTGTTTTTTTAAATTTTCAGATTTTTAAAGACCAAAGTCATTAATTAATTTTTAAGCCACCAAGCTGAAATGCAATACCGAAGTCCGGCATTCGTCGAAGATTGCTTGGCCAAAATTTCAATCAATTTCATTGAAAAATGAGGGTGTGACAGTGCCACCTCAACTTTTACACAAAGCCGGATATGACGTCATCAAAGACATTTATCGAAAAAATGAAAAAAAAACCTCTGGGGATATCATACCCAGGAACTCTCATGTCAAATTTCATAAAGATCGGTCCAGTAGTTTACTCTGAATCGCTCTACACAAACACACAATACACACACACACACACACACACACACACACACACACACACACACACACACACACACACACACACACACACACACCCACCCACCCACACACCCACATACACCACGACCCTCGTCTCGATTCCTCCTCTATGTTAAAACATTTAGTCAAAACTTGACTAAATGTAAAAACGCAGGGATTGTCAGCGGAAGTCTTAGGACTGTATAGAGTTTACAAACAGTCATTCCTTGTTCAAGTTAGTTAGTTAGTTGTTGCTTTTTGGGTCCAGCGGACCATATAGGCCAAATCAGAACCCCCTTGTTCAAGTTACCTTGGGCGGGGATATAGCTCAGTTGGTAGCGCGCTGGATTTGTATTCAGTTGGCCGCTGTCAGCGTGAGTTCGATCCCAGGTTCGGCGGAAATTTATTTCAGAGTCAAATTTGTGTGCAGACTCTCTTCGGTGTCCGAACTCCCCCCCGTGTACACTACATTGGGTGTGCACGTTAAAGATCCCACGATTGACAAAAGGGTCTTTCCTGGCAAAAATTGCTTAGGCACAGTTAATAATTGTCTACCTATACCCGTGTGACTTGGAATAATAGGCCGTGAAAGGTAAATATGCGCCGAAATGGCTGCAATTACTGGCCGTATAAAATTTCATCTCACACTGCATCACTGCAGAGCGCCTAGAACTGTACCCACGGAATATGCGCGATATAAGCCTCATTGATTGATTGATTGACGTCTTAGCCGATGACAGTGTTCACAGCTGGATACAAAAAGTGTGTTCAAAAGTGGAAAGCTGAAGAGTGTACTACCTTAGGGATGTCGTATCCACCGACTGTGGTGTCGCAGAGAGTCTTGTGAGGAAGGGCAGTTGGAACGACGACACCCAGCCTCAGAGTCTCGTACAGAACGGCCTGTGTGAAGGGTAGCTTGTGCCTGTCGCCAGTTCCCGGCATCCGTGAGCCTGTGACTGAGTCTATCTCTTCCTGCGCTCTTTTCTGGATCTGAAACAACCAAGTTCGGAACAGTTTACAAGGAGAATGTGACACAAAGTGAAATTCAAAACAAACACTACAATACGGATAATGATAATGATAATGAACAGTAATTAATCGTCTCTTCCAGTTCCCGCTTGAGCTCACGGCGATTTTCACAAAACCATTGGGTATATATATATACGTCTTTGAATTTGAATCGAAATCACAGTTGTTCTGCATTAGAAGGTCAATAAATGTCCAGACTAATCGAGACCCTGGCTAAGCATCGTCCAGAATCATGAATCATCGAAGCAGTGTGTGTGTGTGTGTGTGTGTGTGTGTGTGTGTGTGTGTGTGTGTGGTGTGTGGTGTGTGTGTGTGTGTGTGTGTGTGTGTGTGTGTGAAAATCTTACGTGTAAAAAAAAAAAAAGAATAAAAAAGAAAATTGATATAATAAGCTTACGTCTGGGTGTCCAGCTATGTAGAGTAACACACAGTCCAGCGTCCGCCGTGAGGTATCCACACCTGCCTGAAACATGTCGGAGATCGTCTGCCCGACATGCTGGTCTGTCAACATGGCCATGACCTCTGCACTCTCTTCACGTGCAGCCTCGCTCTGAGCCAGCAGGATGCTGTCCGTTAGGTCCTGGATGTTGTCGGGGGAGAAGGACGCACGATGCTGGTCGATGTTCTTGTAGAGATAGTCGAGAAACCCCTGAAGATAGCCCATGAATCTCGTGTACTTCTTGGTGGGCCAATACCTGAGAGGGGGAAACACGTCCTCGAAAAACCCGTTACCAATTTCAGAGCTGAACTTGTCAAAAATTTCCCTAATTCCGTTGAGCTCGGGGTCATCGTACGCCTTGACCTCTCCAAAACAAATGATGGCGATGATGTGGAACATGAGGGAAGAGTTGTAGAGATGTGGGTCAAACGCGCCCGGCTCGGCCGCCATTTTGTCAGACACCATGTCCATGACTTGGTGCACGACCTTCTCCAGGTACTTGCCGCTCATGTAGTGCCTGAGGGCCTGCATGGCGATCTTCCGCTGCAGCTTCCAGGCCGGGGAGTAGTCAGCGAAGGCGATGCTCTTGGACCCCTCGGTGAACACGTCCATTGAGTGTAGGAAGGGTCTGCCCGCGAAGTCTTCACCTTCAGAAAATAAACACACAAACTAGTGGTTATCGAGTATACAAAACCGGTGCCTTAAAGTAACTTTTCTAAGCGCATTTTCTCAATTTGGCCGCTCTACCATAGTCAGGAATCTCAAAAGTGTCACCTACAAAAGCATGGGCAAAAGAAACATATACAGAAGAAAAGTTCGAGTTTAACAGACAAACAAAAAAACAAACACGCTAAATTGCAAGTCGTAATGGTCAAGAATGTTGTTATTCTTCTTTCTTCTAAGTACCGTAGATTTGTTCTTGGCCATATTTTCGAGCTGTGCATTGTTATATTATGGGAAAAACACGTTTGAACGCAAATTCGCAAATAAATTTTGATCATTTGCTCCGGAACTGCAACATCGATTTGCCATAACAAAAAATTCTGGCTCAAAATGCGGAAACAGTCTGGTAGTATCATATTTTTTGAATGGATTTGCAAGAATTGCTCATAATTTACATAGCACTCCGGCCCTCTTCTTTTTTTCGTCACACCCAAAACTGTAAAGTGTTGGCAGAATTGAATGATTTTCGCTGAACTATTCAACAGCGCATTAATCACGTACTTGCGTAGGTAGACTAGCAGAGTGATTAGGACTAGATCAATCTCTGGCACATATACACCGTTTTTCTTTGACAATTTGAATAAAAGAGGAATAAATTGGTTAGACGCCTCGTCTCAGTGAATATAACAAAATAATGGTATCAGTTCGCGGTCATGAAAAAGCTTGCTGAAGCTCGCATTTTTCATGATCCGCTAACTTCGACCATTATTTTTAATATTCACAGAGACTCGGCATGTAACCTCTACTTGCTTCGCTCTTTATTGCTTAACATATGTGACCCTCCACCACGAAATGAGTCGCATGTCACCTCGCGCGGTTCTGCGCTAGGCTTAATATAAGTCCGGGGGATGCCTGGTAACAGTGTGAAGGTCACCTTAGTCACAGCCTTATAACTCAAACTCGCTCTTTTCTAAAACGGGTTTCACCACTGGATAGAGTATAACAAACTCTTTATGAAAATGTAAAAATATGAACATCATGCAAAGGTGACATGCGACTCATTCCGTGGTGGAGGGTCACATATCTACATTATTCTTTTGTTTCTAAGAGCACATTTATACGTGCATCATGTTGTGCTCTTTTATCACAGCATGCACTCCATGTCTTGGTATTTATGTATAATTTTTTTTTAAACCATGAGGCTCACCCTTCTTTACCAAGGCCTCTGTGGCCACGTCGGCATCATTGAGAAAGACGCAGAGGATGGGACCCAAGTACACCGTGATGACGGGCCCGTACTTCTCTTTCGCCCAGCGTCGCAGCTTCACGTAGAAGGCTTCTTTGGCGTCTGCCATGGACAGGACGTTGCCTAGCAACGGCAAGGCGAAGGGGCCGGGGGGCAGGCGGTAGCGTTTCTGGGTTGCCTTGTAGGCCAGGAACCCCACCAGGGCTCCCACCAGCAAGGCTTGGGTCGTGGGGGAGCCCGGGGCTCTGTGGCTAACGTCTTTCACAGTGACGAGAGCCTCTCGACACGAGGCCCGCACTGTGGTCAGAAGGTCCGACATGATGACAGTTGAACCAAAATTCAAATCGTGATGAAGCGTCCCTTTCAATCTGTTTCTAGTCCTTGGTCCAAGTAACGGCTGCAGAAAAATTAGAAAGAAACAATAATATTAGAGAAAAGACCTTCACAGATCGCGCATGACGATGTCAACATTTTTAGTCAATCTGTCGGTCTAAGTGAACTGAGATTGAAGTGCGCGTGCACACACACCTACACACACACACACACACACACGCGAGCACGCACGCACGCATGCACGCACGCACGCACGCACGCACCCACGCTCGTACACACACACACGCACACACACACACACACATAAACAAAAACCGACACAAACAGACAGACAGACAGACAGACAGACAGACACACACACACACACACACACACACACACACACACACACACACACACACATATATATAAACAAAAACCGACACAAACAGACAGACAGACACACACACACACACGTACACACACACACGCACGCACGCACACACACGCACGCACGCACGCACGCACACAAACACACACACACACACACACACACAAACAGAAACCGACACAAACAGACAGACAGACAGACAGACACACAGACACACACACACACACACACAGTCACACACACATAAACACGCACGCACCCACGCTCGTACACGCACCCACGCTCGTACACACACACACACGCACACACTGACACACACACACATACACACACACACACACACACACACACACACACACACAGAAACCGACACAAACACACAGACACACAGACACAGACACAGACACACACACGCACACACACACACACACACACACACACACACACACACACACACACAGTCACACACACACGCACACACACTTTCGTCTCGTCTACAGTCTCAAGATATGATTTTCGGAAATAACTCTGTCGGGGTTGTATTGGTTGTGAAAGGGTGAGTACCCTTGCTTTTGCTCGGACAACTATTGTAATGTGCTTCCTGTACACGTGTTTGAGACACACCCCTTCGGCACGTGGGAAATAATGTCACCTGGGGAAACGTTTTTCACGTGACATTACAGGCCAGTCATTAACGAGAGGGTGTGTCTCAAACACGTGTACAAGAAGCACATGTCAATATTTGTCCGAGCAAAAGCAAGGGCAATCACTCTTTAACAACCCATACAAACCCGACAGAGTTATTTCCGGCTCGGAATTCGTCAATTCCCAGTCTGCCCCAATATATTCAGTTATGTATTGACTAAACGTAAAAAGACGAGGTAGTCATGCAACCACCGCCACCACCACTGAAACAACATCAACAACAACCAAGAATAGCCAGTCAAAACTCAACTTCCACCGAGTACTTTGCGAGAAAATATCGACTGAAAAAGCTCCTTCGGGCCACTGCGATGACCTTGACTCGAAGGTCAACACGAACGACACTATCAACGTATATTATACACGCGTTGTTTGTCAGGTGTTCAGCCAGTTGGTTGCTACTCAACATGCTAACTACAAGCACGCCATTTCCTCCGCTGTTCGGTTTTGCTCTGTCTGCAAAATTAATATACACGCCTATGGGTACAGTTTTAGTAACACTTGTAAGTCAATGTATGTCTGACCCACCGTCAAAGATTTTCTACTGCAGAAGATCTTTGCCACCTTTGTTTCTCGCTGCGCATTTCGACAACGTCGGCACGAGTTTGGCCCCCGATAAATAACTGTATCAATAATGATAATAATAACGAACACTTATAAATCGCCCCTTCTTACTAAAGCTCATGGCGATGTACAATAGCAACAGCGTGCACACACACACACACACACACACACACACACACTGTCACACACACACAAACACACACACACACACACTGTCACACACACACACACACACACACACACACACAAACACACACACACACACACACAATATATAATACAGTTTGTGGATTTATCTAGTCCGTACGTACCGGCCGCTCCGATGTTTCTGCCGGGTTGGGTAGAGATAAAAAATGTCGTTCAGCTCACAGCACTGGCCTCTCAAACGCAACTGAACGGAGGTCAACGGAGAAAAACATGTAGGCCTATGACTCGGCAAAGGTGTGCGTGCGTGTCTTGCCCCTTCGCCGTCTGTGCTATGCTCTGCTAAATTTCTATTTTTGTCCCCAGAATAAGAATCTTTTTGGGACATGAGGTGGTTGTACGCTCGCCGTCTGTGTGTGAACTGCTCTATTTGTACCCGTACCTTACCTTGTGTAATGCTACCCTTGTTGTCTGTGTGCACTGCTCTTATAATGTGTACCCTTGCCGGGGTGATACAGCCATTGTTGTCTGCATGTGTTCTGCATGCTCTGTTTGTACTCTTGCTTGGGTTAGTGCCCTTGCTGGAGAGGACTGGTGACCGCGGTAAACTTTCTTGCACGGCTGTACCCTTGATCAGGACTTAAAGGTCCGAGCGTACCCATATTCACTAAGCTTTTCGGCTAGGCCGACACATGTTCGTCTTACTGAGACCACGGATCGAATTTCTTCAGTTGTTGCTGGCGCGCAGAGGAAAAACTATGACGGCTTACTAGTGCCAAAACCTCATAATTGTAATCTTCTTCTTCTTTTCGATCGCCGATCTTGTAATTATCAAGGGAACATTACTAATTTTCCCTTGATAATTACCATTTTCACTTGTTTATTACTAATTTTCCCGGGAAAATGACTAATTTTCCCGGAATAATTACTAACTTTCACCAGTTAATTACTAATTTTTAGTTTTGGCTCACTTCCTGACGGATTGCTAGTGCCAAAACTAAAAATTAGTAATTTTCCTGTGAAAATGAGTAACTAACAGGTGAAAACAGTAACTGACAGCGTCAATTAGTAATTATCACGTGATAATGGGTAACCTCAGGTTTTGGCACTAGTCACGGTAAGCCGTCATAGGGCTTACTAGTGCCAAAACCTCATAATTGTAATTATCAAGGGAAAATTAGTAATTTTCCCTTGATAATTACCATTTTCACGTGTTAATTACTTATTTTCCCGGGAAAATTACTAACTTTCACCTGTTAATGACTAATTTTTAGTTTTGGCTCACTTCCTGACGAATTGCTAGTGCCAAAACTAAAAATTAGTCATTTTCCCATGAAAATTACTAATTATCCCGTGAAAATGAGTAACTAACGAGTGAAAACAGTAAATGACAGCGTTAATTAGTAATTATCACGTGATAATGGGTAACCACAGGTTTTGGCACTAGTAAGCCGTCATAAAAAACGGCGGCCTTGTTCATATTTGACTGTCAGACAGATACTGATTCTGACACTGAACCCGACACTGAGGTCTTGGGCACTGAGACTGAGATGCACAGTGCACACACACACACACACACACACACACTGCACACACACACACACACACACACTGCACACACTGCACACACACACACACACACTGCACACACTACACACACACACACACACACACACACTGCACACACACACACACACACACATACATGACACACACGCACGCACGCACAGTACACACACACACACACACACACACACACACACACGTTTACAGAGGAGAGGGGGGGAGCGGGTATCCGATACGGTGTAATTTGAAACGGATAATAATCTGCCTTTTCAACGTTACAAATTTTGACTAGATGGAGAGATTGACTCTGGTACCAGCCAGGTATGGATCCAAGCATGTCACGGTTCGCCGACATCGTTTCGCCTCCACACAGCCCGCTAATATCAATAACACACGGACATAATTATGATGTCACTGTGACAAGTAATCTATACTTAGCATGCATTGACGTATATTGTGCGACTTTCCGCAGCAAGAGTTCTCTTCGCTTACTATGTCGGCTTGACCTGTGTACTCGTCTGTATGAGTACGAGTGTACCGGTGTTACTGATGTGACCACTGAGTTATATGACACTGACTCATGAAGCATTGCTCGACAACTGCTGAACTCCTTGCCATACTTCCATCAGACCACAGCCCGAAAGATCGATTTCGTCAGTCTTATTCTCAGTCTTCGTCAGTCTTATTCCCCGTCTTCGTCAGTCTTATTCCCCGTCTTCGTCAGTCTTATTCCCAGTCTTTGTCAGTCTTATTCTCAGTCTTTGTCAGTCTTATTCTCAGTCTTCGTCAGTCTTATTCCCAGTCTTCGTCAGTCTTATTCTCAGTCTTCGTCACAGTCTTATTCTCAGTCTTCATCAGTCTTATTCCCAGTCTTCGTCAGTCTTATTCTCAGTCTTCGTCAGTCTTATTCTCAGTCTTCGTCAGTCTTATTCCCAGTCTGTGTCAGTCTTATTCCCAGTCTTTGTCAGTCTTATTCTCAGTCTTTGTCAGTCTTATTCTCAGTCTTCGTCAGTCTTATTCCCAGTCTTCGTCAGTCTTCTTCTCAGTCTTCGTCAGTCTTATTCTCAGTCTTCGTCAGTCTTATTCCCAGTCTTTGTTAGTCTTATTCTCAGTCTTCGTCAGTCTTATTCTCACGGACGGTCTTCGTCAGTCTTATTCTCAGTCTTCGTCAGTCTTATTCTCAGTTTTCGTCAGTCTTATTCCCAGTCTTTGTTAGTCTTATTCTCAGTCTTCGTCAGTCTTATTCTCACGGTCTTCGTCAGTCTTATTCTCACGGTCTTCGTCAGTCTTATTCTCAGTCTTCGTCAGTCTTATTCTCAGTCTTCGTCAGTCTTATTCCCAGTCTTCGTCAGTCTTATTCTCAGTCTTCGTCAGTCTTATTCTCAGTCTTCGTCAGGCTGGTGTGCCTGGCTTCCGTGCCGGCTGGAACAATGGTTAATCACGCTTCTGCGTTCTTGTTTCTTCTTCTTCTTCTTCTTCTTCTTCTTCTCGTTCTTGTTTCTAATGCATGTATTCGTGTTTTCAAAGGCATGAGACTTTTGCTGTGCCCTAATTGGGATCTTTATCCTGCGTGCGCATGCACATGGGGATGTTCGGACACCGGAGAGAATCTTCCCAAAGTTAACTCCTGGAAATAAAACCTTTGCCGACACACACACGCACACACACACACACATACACACACACACACACGCGCGCGAGCGCGCGCGCGCTATCTGTTTACTTGTATACCTTCTATTGTACGTTTATTAAGAATATATGTGTTTTTATTCACACTGTATGGAGTAACGACTGACACACGTAGACTTGAAAGTCACACAGTCACGGACAGAAACGACAGACACTCCCACAAACTTTATATACATAATGTACCTGTGTACGTTTTTCACTTATAACAAGAAAGTCTCTTGAAAGTGTCATCAGTTGTTGCAGACAACTCTACAGCTGACGCAAACTTGACTTCAGCTGAACCGTCTGCCTCTGCTGACGCCACCCTGACTTCAGCTGAACCGTCTGCCTCTGTTGAGAGGGTTACAAGGGCTCGAAAAGAAGCATTCTCCGGCCAGTTATCTCAGGCAGAGAGAATGGTAAAAAGAAGTAGAGTGGACTTCAAATGCGGTGAAGTGGGAGACAATGTGGCAGTGCCCGTGCCAATGGTCGATCGTGGCAGAGGTGATGCCAGAAATATTTTAGGTATCATTTTAAACAGAGACATTTCAACTGACATTTATACTGTAGCAGTGAAGGCCGGGGTTTTAAAAGTGCGGTATTCACGAAACCAATTTGATGTGTGCCCTCAAAGACTGCTCTCCATGAGAGATGTGAATCTTGACAAACACGTATCTCTTCGCTCTGCTATTATAGCAGAGTCAGCATCAGGGGGCCAAGGTTTTACCAAATGCAATTGTGCTGGTGGGCCAAGAAAGTGCCAAACGAACAAATGTTCCCGCTACAAAGCAAAACTAAAATGCAATTCAAAATGCCGCAACAAATGATTTTTTTTATGGAATGAGTGTGCCAATGGTCTGTTCTTTTAATTCAATACAATGATGTTTTGTGAATAAATTCTTCTCTCCCGTCAAAAAATGTGTGTGTGTGTGTGTGTGTGTGTGTGTGTGTGTGTGTATGGCATAAGGCTTACAATGTTTCTGTAAATTTCCTGGGTGTCAAACTCAGTAAATTTGTAAATTTCCTGAATTTTTCAGTAAATTTGTAAATTTACTGAGTGAAATAGTAACTTTACAAATTTACTGAAAATTTCAGTAAATTTACAAATTTACTGGTTTGATGAATTTACTGTAACATATACAGAATGTACCTGTGTACGTTTTTCACTTATAACAAGAAACTTTCTTTGTTTGGTGTTTAACGTCGTTTTCAACCACGATGGTTATATCGCGACGGGGACAGGGGGGAGATGGGATAGAGCCACTTGTCAATTGTTTCTTGTTCACAAAAGCACTAATCAAAAATTTGCTCCAGGGGCTTGCAACGTAGTACAATACCTTACTGGGAGAATGCAAGTTTCCAGTACAAAGGACTTAACATTTCTTACATACTGCTTGACTAAAATCTTTACAAACATTGACTATATTCTATACAAGAAACACTTAACAAGGGTAAAAGGAGAAACAGAATCCGTTAGTCGCCTCTTACGACATGCTGGGGAGCATCGGGTAAATTCTTCCCCCTAACCCGCGGGGGGTACTTATAACAAGAAAGTCTCTTGAAAGTGTCAACAGAAATTGTTAGAAAAACATTTCTGGTTCTTATACCTAAGTTCTTTGTACACAACTTCAGGTCACAAGCAGGAGAAAAAGACATCAAACAGTGGGTATGTACAGTGTGACTGTATAGGACTGTGCTTGTAAGTTTACCTTTACATCTTTTCCGCAATAGAGGGAAATTTAAGTTTTACGCCCTCACGGCAAAGCCAGTAGTGGCATGTGAGACGAGAAAACCCGGCTTTGTATACACAAATTTAAAAAATGCAGGGGGGCGAGGGGGGGGGGGGGGGGAGGGGTAGACAGCTGGCTGCCGGCTGCTAGAGGAGACCTGAAATGGGCTAGGGACCGGGTTGGGTCGTCTTGGGTCAGTACCAGTTGCTGTAATGGTTACTTTATGGGCTGTTGGCCGATGGGACACCGGGGCTTCATATGTTTTGCATGCATGTCTTCGTGGTTCCAAGGCCTGAGACTTTCGCTGGGACCCTGGGATCTTTATTGTGCGCATGCGTGCACACGGGGGTGTTCGGACACCGAAGAGAGTCTGCCCAACGTTGACTCTGGGACACACATCCCGCGCGGAACTTGGGGGTTGAACCCACGCTGATAGTAACAACCGGTTTTAAAACCAGCGCCTCTACCGACTGGGCAAACTCCCCACCTAATATGTTGTGGTGAAGAATTTCCATGGAGGGCGGGGGGTATGGAGTAACACATAGTGTTTTGCCCCGCGCTTTTCCGCAATGGATTGTGGTGTTTATTTTGTCTGGTTCTCAATGCTTCCCTTGGACCATCGTCAACTTTGTACAAAGTAATTATCCTATTCGAGAGAGAATGGGTTGAAAGTACTTCAAGACTTCTTTCTAAGAAAACTAACAACACGGTTCTGTGACCTGAAACACGACTAATAGCACCCACTGTACTACAAAGTAGAGAGAATATTCAACAAAGTGAGGTATGAATAGCTGGGTCAGTTGGAAGCAAACGCCATTGACCTTGAATTTAGTATTGCTGCGGTAGTTGTTCCCAAGGAAACATTTCTCAGTGCTTGTGGACGACGATTTTGTAAGGTTTCTCAGCTCTTCTGGACGATGATTTTGTAAGGTTTCTCAGTGCTCGTAGGCGACGATTTTGTAAGGTTTCTCAGCGCTTGAATGTGGACGACAATTTTGTAAGAGTTCTCAGCGCTTGTGGACGACGACTTTGTAAGGTTTGGGCGCGTGAATAGTTATACCGGTCTCCACATTGTATTCCGGGTCATAGACGGCGCCCTCTGGTAGCGAGATTGTGAAGCGCTTGAGCAGACAGGCGAGGATAAGCAGCAGTTCCGGTTTGGCCACGGTCTCTCCCAGGCACGCTCGGCGTCCGGCGGAAAACGGCGTCCAACAATCTATCTTCTTCAAGTTGCCTGCAAGCATAAACAATACCCTTCGGAAATGTTCAGGCACATTCAAACGTCAAGCAAAATGTGTTTTATCTAGGTCCTAAATATTCAGGATAAGATAAGTTTTAAGGATACGATTTCATATAGTCCTGTGAGGTTACCCTCATGGAATATCGGATTGCTTTCTCAAAAAAAACAAGAGGCGAAGCCTTCAAGGCTCACGTAAGAAATCGACAAACAGTAACACAAACTCAATCACTCCGTCACACATACACACACACACACACACACACACACACACACACACACACACACACACACACACACACACACACACACACGGTAAGCATAGGTGAAACTGTGCAAGAAAGCGAGACCCTGGATCTGCCAAGTAGTCTCGGCCCGCTCACAATAACAATGACCGAGACGTTCAGTAATTCCTTTGCGTGACGTCTAACCCTCTTACGTCATAATGTGACGTCTTCAAATTGTTTCTATCACACACGTCAAAAGTTTATCATCGCATAGGCTACACTTACGTGAGCCAAAAATTGTCTGTTTAGGGTAACATGACCAAAAAAAGTAGGGTCGGTAGGTAGGTAAAGTTTTTTTTTGTTGTTGTTGTAAATGCTATGTTGGCTGAACATTCACTTCTTATATTTGATGAATACATGTTTCAAAACTAACGTATAAATAAAACAGAGAGAAAGGGAGAGAAAGAAACGCCAAATGTCTCTTTTTAGCATTTTTACCTCTTTTTTTTTCTTTTTTTTTTTTTAAATCAAAAAAAAGTTTTTGGGTCGGCGCCAAATCGATAGGGTCGGTCGGGTTACCCTAAACAGACAATTTTTTGGGGGGGGCCTAAGCGAGCTGCCATAGTTACAGTACTTCCCATTTTTATCCTTCTTTTTCCTGCATGCGTGTAATATTAATGTTTTCCAAGCCCTGAGACTTTCGTTGTGAAATTGGGTGCGTAATCGTGCGCATGGGTATGTGTGTTCGTCAAATCCATAACAACGCGCATGAAAGGACACATAGGCCGCACAAAGTTTACCTTGATCGTCGAGAAATCGTTTTGGTCTGAATTCCTCAGGCTGATCCCATTTCTTCGGGTCGTGTAGAATCGCCCACTGGTTGACAAACACCATCGTATCCTGTCGTGAAGAGAGAGAGAAACAAGTCGCGTAAGGCGAAAATACAATATTTAGTCAAGTAGCTGTCGAACTCACAGAATGAAACTGAACGCAATGCAATTTTTCAGCAAGACCGTATACTCGTAGCATCGTCAGTCCACCGCCCATGGCAAAGGCAGTGAAATTGACAAGAAGAGCGGGGTAGTAGTTGCGCTAAGAAGGATAGCACGCTTTTCTGTACCTCTCTTTGTTTTAACTTTCTGAGCGTGTTTATAATCCAAACATATCATATCTATATGTTTTTGGAATCAGGAACAGACAAGAAATAAGATGAAAGTGTTTTTAAATTGATTTGGACAATTTAATTTTGATCATAATTTTTATATATTTAATTTTCAGAGCTTGTTTTTAATCCAAATAAAACATATTTATATGTTTTTGGAATCAGCAAATGATGGAAAATAAGATAAACGTAAATTTGGATCGTTTTATAAATTTTTATTTTTATTTACAATTTTCAGATTTTTAATGACCAAAGTCATTAATTAATTTTTAAGCCACCAAGCTGAAATGCAATACCGAAGTCCGGGCTTCGTCGAAGATTACTTGACTAAAATTTCAACCAATTTGGTTGAAAAATGAGGGCGTGACAGTGCCGCCTGAACTTTCACAAAAAGCCGGATATGACGTCATCAAAGACATTTATCAAAAAAATGAAAAAAACGTTCGGGGATTTCATACCCAGGAACTCTCATGTCAAATTTCATAAAGATCGGTCCAGTAGTTTAGTCTGAATCGCTCTACACACACACACACACACACGCACACACGCACACACGCACATACACCACGACCCTCGTTTCGATTCCCCCTCGATGTTAAAATATTTAGTCAAAACTTGACTAAATATAAAAACAATGCTAAAGGCATACTCCTTCTCGTCACAACCATCCCTCCACTTGGTCAAATACCAACAATTCAATATACACCCTATGTGCTCTCTGCAACTCACGTAAAGTGAACACTGAACATTTATCAAAGACAACCTCAGAAACTGTAACAAGACGGTGACAGAAGGAACACAAGAAATGCCAAGAAGTGTCTAAGGTTGTGCTGCACAGATGCAGGGATTGTTAGCGGTAGTCTTAGGACTGTATCGTGTTCCAAAACCCTGCAGATGCAGGGATTGTTAGCGGTAGTCTTAGGACTGTATCGTGTTCCAAAACCCTGCAGATGCAGGGATTGTTAGCGGTAGTCTTAGGACTGTATCATGTTCCAAAACCCTGCAGATGCAGGGATTGTTAGCGGTAGTCTTAGGACATTGTAGTGTTTCTAAACATACCTTGGGCACGTCGTAGCCGCCCACGGTGGTGTCGCAGAGAGTCTTGTGAGGAACGGCAGTTGGAAGGACGACACCCAGCCTCAGAGTCTCGAACAGAACGGCCTGTGTGAAGGGTAGCTTGTGCCTGTCGCCAGTCTCTGGCATCCGTGAGCCTGTGACTGAGTCTATCTCTTCCTGCGCTCTCTTCTGGATCTGAAACAACCAAATTCGGAACAGTTTACAAGGAGAATTTTACAAACAGTTAAATTCAGGATAAGATTGTTAGCGGTAGTCCTAGGACTACAATACGGATAATGATAATGATAATGAACAGTAAGTAATCGTCTCTTCCCGCTTGAGCTCAAGCGGATTTTCACAAAACCATTGGGTATATAAGTCTTTGTATTTTAATCGAAACCACAGTTGTTCTGCATTGAAAGGTCAATAAACGTCCAGAGTAATGAAGACCCCCGCTATGCATCGTCCAGAGTAATGAAGACCCCCGCTATGCATCGTCCAGAGTAATGAAGACCCCCGCTATGCATCGTCCAGAGTAATGAAGACCCCCGCTATGCATCGTCCAGAGTAATGAAGATCCCCGCTATGCATCGTCCAGAGTAATGAAGACCCCCGCTAAGCATCGTCCAGAATCATGAATCATCGAAGCAGTGTGTGAGTGAGTGTGTGTGTGTGTGTGTGTGTGTGTGTGTGTGTATGTGCGTGCGTGCGCGAGTGTGTGCGTGCGTGCGTGCGTGCGTGCGCGGGTGTGCGTGCTTGCGTGCGTGCATGCGCGCGTGTGTGTGTGTGTGTGTGTTTATAATTGTTTACATATTGTTTAACTCATTGTCTCCCAGGTACGGATATATCCGTACACACAGTCACTTCAGGTGCTTCCTGTAACGTCGATCTAACGCCTGCATTCCAGCGTGTTGATACACAGTTACTACACAGTTACTACCATTCTGAGTGACCTGCTGCAGCACAGCTGGTCTCGGCTAAAAAAAAAACTTGGTCAACATAGGTGGGGTAGAAAGTGTTAAATGAAGCAGCATGGTACCCGGGGCTAAGGTTCACAAAGCGAAAGTGGGTGCCATGCTACTAGGTGGGAACAAACCGCGGGGTCAGCTGATTGGTTGAAATCACAACAAATCTCAATATCAAACTATCAAACCCCGCGTCCGCGTACTACCCATTTATATGGCATCCAGTTTTGCTCTGTGCACCTCAGCCCTGAAGGTAAACGAACATTTTGTAAAAAAAAAATAAAAAAATTAGAAAATAAAATTAAAAAATCGTACGTCTGGGTGCCCGGCCATGTAGAGTAATGCCCAGTCCAGCGTCAGCCGTGAGCTATCCACACCTGCCCCGAACATGTCGGCGATTGTCTGCCCGACGTGCTGGTCTGTCAACATGGCCATGACCTCTGCACTCTCCTCACGTGCAGCCTCGCTCTGAGCCAGCAGGATGCTGTCCGTTAGGTCTCGGATGTTGTCGGGGGAGAAGGACGCACGGTGCTGGTCGATGTTCTTGTAGAGATAGTCGAGAATCCCCTGAAGATACCCCATGATTCTCGTGTACCTCTTGGTGGGCCAATACCTGAGAGGGGGAAACACGTCCTCGAAAACCCCGTTACCAAATTCAGAGTTGAACTTATCAAACATTTCCCTTATTCCGTTGAGCTCGAGGTCACCGTACGCCTTGACCTCTCCAAAACAAATGGTGGCGATGATGTTGAACATGAGGGAAGAGTTGTAGAGATGCGGGTCAAACGCGCCCGGCTCAGCCGCCATTTCGTCACACACCATGTCCATGACTTGGTGCACGACCTTCTCCAGGTATTTGCCGCTCATGTAGTGCCTGAGGGCCTGCATGGCGATCTTCCGCTGCAGCTTCCAGGCCGGGGAGTAGTCGGCGAAGACGATGCTCTTGGACCCCTCACTGAACACGTCCATTGAGTGTAGGAAGGGTCTGCCCGCAAAATCTTCACCTTCAGAAAATAAACACACAGACTAGTCAAGGCGGTCCTTCCTTCAGCCCGAAGTCGACTTCGCGAAGACTCAGTGCTAAAGTTTCGCTCTGTCTCTCTCTCTCTGTCTCTGTCTCTGTCTCTGTCTCTGTCTCTCTCTCTCCGTCTCTCTGTCTCTGTCTCCGTCTCTCTGTCTCTGTCTCTGTCTCTCTCTCTCTGTCTGTCTGTCTGTCTGTCTCTCTCTCTCTGTCTCTCTCTCTCTCTGTCTGTCTGTCTTTCTGTCTGTCTGTCTGTCTCTCTCTCTCTCTGTTTCTCTGTCTCTCTCTCTCTCTGTCTCTCTCTGTCTGTCTGTCTGTCTGTCTGTCTGTCTGTCTCTCTCTCTGTTTCTCTGTCTCTCTCTCTCTGTCTCTCTCTCTTTCTCTCTCCCTCTCCCCCCTCCTCTCTCTCTCTCTCTCTCTCTGATGCAAAGACGCTTATATATCTATGCTTATTCTTGTTGCCCTCAAAACATTTAGAATTGTCATTGTCATTGTCTCTGATTGGCATGCATGTATTGTGTGTTAGTAAATTCGCTTTCCTAGTCTCCCAATCTCCCCCCCCCCCTGGACTTTCCCCCCCAGACAATCCCCCCTGGACATTTCCCCCCTAGGACTTCTCCCCCCTACGACTTCTCCCCCCCGGTCAATTTTCCCCCCGGACTTATCCCCCCGGGTCTATTTCTCCCCCGGACAATACCCCCCTGGGTATTTATTTCATAATAGTTTCTTCAATCATCGTTGTTATCACACTTGAAGAGTAAGGCGCACGTGAGCTAACATTTTTACACCCCCGGTATAGAGGTGTGTATAGGTTTCGCTCGATGTGTTTGTTTGTTTGTTTGTTTGTGTTCGCATATAGATCTCAAGAATGAACGGACCGATCGTCACCAAACTTGGTGAACAGGTTCTATACATTCCTGGGACGGTCCTTACAAAAATTGGGACCAGTCAAACACACGGTTAGGGAGTTATTGGTGGATTAAAATTATACAAGGACTTATAGAGGGACATCTTAATGGTCAAAGGGAAATAACCATTCTCACTCAGTCACTGCCACCAACTGAGAAGGTTATTTCCCTTTGACGGGGGTGTTTTTCCTACCTCGTAGGAATTTCTTGTTTGTTTCAGTGGCTGTGGAAAGTTGCATTCCCCTGCGTGAAAAGTGTGGTCCTGTTATGCTTTTTGTAGTGTTTTTTTTGCTGTGTTATAGAAATCACGAGGAAATCCTACACAGTTCTATAATATGTGTCTGTTTTGTTGCGTCCTCGAAAAAAAACATTTGTTTATGATCTCGCCTCTTTTCACACTCCCAATTACATTCTACACCTTTGGTTAAGTCTTTTTGTTTTACGTAGACATGATTTTCAAACAAAATGCAGCGAGCACCTCTTGTTGTCAAACTAAACTCCATTGTGTACTATCCTGAAGCAAGGTCAAAGTAAAATAATCCCTTTAATACAATACTGATTTATACTCACTGATGAACAAAACCCAGGGCAGCCATCGGAGTTGTAAAATACTGATGAATGCTCACTGATGATTTCTACGATCCGCAGAAAGGGAAGAAAGTTAACGATAATAATCACTTGTGAAATTGATTTTTTTTTTGGGGGGAGGGGGGCGGAGGGGAAACAGGGGGGGGGGGGTATTGGTGTGTGTGTGTGTGTGTGGGGGGGGTTGTCCTAGGGGGGTATTGTCTAGGGGGGAAATTGACCCGGGGGGAGTTATCCTAGGGGGGGGGGGGGGGGGTTTGTCCTAGGGGGGAGTTATCCAGGGGGGGATTGTCTGGGGGGAAAAGTCCGGGGGGGGGGGGGGGGTATGTCCGGCGGGGAATTGTCCTGATACGGCCCCCCCCCCCTCCCCCGTCCTTTTTTCGTAACATTTAGTCAAGTTTTGACTAAATGTTTTAACATAGAGGGGAGAATCGAGACGAGGGTCTTTTCTTTCTTTCTTTATTTGGTGTTTAGCGTCGTTGAGAGTTTTTACCCATTCAAGGGTCGTGGTGTGTGTGTGTGTGTGTGTGTGTGTGTGTGTGTGTGTGTGTGTGTATATGTGTGTGTGTGTGTGTGTGTGTGTGTGTGTGTGTGTGTGTGTGTGTGTGTAGAGCGATTCAGAGTAAACTACTGGACCGATCTAAATGAAATTTTTCATGAGAGTTCCTGGGTATGATATCCCAAGATGTTTTTAAAAAAAAATGTTTTCGATAAATGTCTTTGATGACGTCATATCCGGCATTTTGTAAAAGTTCAGGCGGCACTGTCACACCCTCATTTTTTAATCAAATTGATTGAAATTTTGGCCAAGCAATTTTCGACAAAGGCCGGACTTTAGTATTGCATTTTAGCTTGGAGGCTTAAAAATTAATTAATCACTTTGGTCATTAAAAATCTGAAAATTGTAATAAAAATTATATTTTCATAAAACGATCCAAAATTACGTTTATCGTATTCTTTATCATTTTCTGATTCCAAAAACATATAAATATGTCATATTCGGATTAAAAACAAGCTCTGAAAATTAAAAATATAAAATTATGATTAAAATTAAATTTCCGAAATCGATTTATAAACAATTTCATCTTATTCCTTGTCCGTTCCTGATTCCAGAAACATATAGATATGATATGTTTGGATTAAAAACACGTTCAGAGAGGTAAAAAAATATAGAGATATAGAAAAGCGTGCTATCCTCCTCAGCGCAACCGCTACCGCGCTTTTCTGGATTGTTAATTTCACTGCCTGTGCCACGAGCGGTGGACAGACGATGCTACGAGTGTACGGTCTTGCGGAAAAAATGCAATGCGTTCAGTTTCATTCTGTGAGTTCGACTGAGCTTGACTAAATGTTGTATTTTTGCCTTACGCGACTTGTTTTCTTTTGTTTTTCTTTGTAGATTCCGCTGATTTAGTTCCCTATCTCCCACTCCCACAATTTGTTCTTGTGGTTTATTATTGTTTTGTTTGTTTGTTTGCTTAACGCCCAGCCGACCACGAAGGGCCATATCAGGGCGGTGCTGCTTTGACTTATAACGTGCGACACACACAAGACAGAAGTCGCAGCACAGGCTTCATGTCCCACCCAGTCACATTATTCTGACACCGGACCAACCAGTCCTGGCACTAACCCCATAATGCCAGACGCCAGGCGGAGCAGCCACTAGATTGCCAATGTTAAAGTCTTAGGTATGACCCGGCCGGGGTTCGAACCCACGACCCCCCGATCACGGGGCGGACGCCTTACCACTAGGCCACCGTGCCGGTCTTTGTTATTGCAATGTCCACCACCAAGGTGTGTGTAATCTACTATTGTTTTGGCCTTGTAAAATACGCGTTAGCTTGAGTTCGTGTCCTAGTGTCATATTTTCAATTGTCATGTATTTTGAATAAAATGTTGTTCAAACCAAATACGCTTGATTAGACTCACCCTTCTTTACCAAGGCCTCTGTGGCCACGTCAGTATCATTGAGAAAGACACACAGGACGGGCCCCAAGTACACCGTGATGACGGGGCCGTACTTCTCTTTCGCCCAGCGTCGCAGCTTCACGTAGAAGGCTTCTTTGGCGCCTGCCATGGACAGGACGTTGCCTAGCAGCGGCAAGGCGAAGGGGCCGGGGGGCAGGCGGTAGCGTTTCTGGGTTGCCTTGTAGGCCAGGAACCCTACCAGGGCTCCCACCAGCAGGGCTTGGGTCGTGGGGGAGCCCGGGGCTCTGTGGCTAACGTCTTTCACAGCGACGAGAGCCTCTCGACACGAGGCCCGCACTGTGGTCAGAAGGTCCGACATGATGACGTGACCCTTTACCTTCTGACCTCTGTGATTCTTGGCTGGCTCAGTTTCAGTTGAACCAAAATTCAAATCGTGATGAAGCGTCCCTTTCGATCTGTTTCTAGTCCTTGGTCAGTCCAAGTTAAGTCGGACAAGTCACGGCTGCAGAAACACGAGAAAGAAACAACAATATCAGAGGAAAGACCTTCACAACTCGCGCATGACGATGTCAACATTTTTAGTCAATCTGTCGGCCTAAGTGAACTGAGATCGACGAGCGAGTGCAGACACACACACACACACACACACACACGCGCGAGCACGCACGCATGTATGCACGCACGCACGCACCCACGCTCGAACACACACACACACACTCACTCTCTCACACACACACACACGTACACACACACATACACACACACACAAACTCACACACACACACACACAGGTATTGACTAAATGTTAAAAGATTAGGAATTCAACCACAACCACCACCACCACCGTCACTGAAACAACATCAATAACAACCAAGATTAGCCAGCCGAAACTCTCAACTTCCAATGAGCACTGTGCAAGGAAATATCGACTGAAAACTTACTTGCTTGAAGTTCCTTTCACTGCGATGACCTTGAACTGAAGGTCAACTCGAACGGCATCAACGTATATTAATATTTAGGCGTTGTTTGCTTGAACTAACTTGATCAGCCAGTCAGTTCAGCGGTTGTAACTGAACAGGGTTCACAACCACGCCATTCTCTCCGCTGTTCGGTGTTCCTCTGTGTGAACACCTGCAATTATACACGCCTATGATCATGTAGTAACACTTGCAGCTCTATGTCTGTCAAACCCACCGTTGTTTCTCGCTGCGCAATTCATCTGCGTTGGCAGGAGTTTGGCCTCCGATTACAAAATACACTTAAAGTACGTACGTACCGCTCCGATGTATCTCAGGTTAGCTGGAGATAAGAGAGTCGTTCAGCTCACAGCAATTAGGGAGATTTAAGAAACAGCACGTTTCGTTTTGCAGCTCGTTTCGTTTGGTGAATGAGTCACCCCGCGAAACGGAACGTGTAACGAGACGGCATAGGCCGCAGACAAGATTTAGATGTATTCACGTTTCGTTTCGGAATGAAAGGCCGGGCATGGCAGGATATGATCCGCTGACTGGGCATGGCATAATTTCAACTCCACGAGTCAATAAAGGATTGACATACTCGCATTGCACGCACAAGAGCTTCACATTTTTCAATTCATGCACCTGATCACATACGAAGCCAGAATAAAAATTCGATGCGATGACCTACTTCTGCTTCGCCATTTGCTTTCTCACCATGAAGTTGGATAAATGTACCAGGATCAGCACCCTTCAAAATATTTCAGTTCACAACAGTTGTCTACCTCCAATGAACACATTCTCAGCGCTGAAAGACTGTGAAAGGGTTGATGAATCTCGCAATGCATAAAATGGCCAACAAATAAAACTGTTAGTGTGCAAAAATACTCACAAAAGTTGACGAAATATTGTTCGTTTTTTGGGGGTGGAAAACGTGACTGCGTTTTGACGTTCCACGTTCCGTTTCAGTTGACCTTCACCTTTCCAGCGAGAGACCCCCGAAATAATGACGTTTACCACAACTTCAAAACGAAACGTCCCAACGTTTCGTTTCTTAAATCTCCGTATTGTGGCAACCTCTCCGGCCTCTCAAACGCAAGTAATCGGAGGTCAACTGAGAAAAAACCATGCACAGCCGAACCTGCCCTTGAGACCACCTGTCCATAAAGACCACCCGAAAGACCACCTGTCCAGAAAGACCACCTGTCCATAAAGACCACCTGTCCATAAAGACCACCTGCCCATTAAGACCACCTGCCCATAAAGACCACCTGTCCATAAAGACCACCTGTCCATAAAGACCACGTACCTGTCCATAAAGGCCACCTGCCCATTAAGACCACCTGTCCATAAAGACCACCTGTCCATAAAGACCACCTGTCCATAAAGACCACCTGCCCATTAAGACCACCTGCCCATTAAGACCTCCCCAAGGGATCCCCGACGGTTTTTACGACTATATAAATCACCTGTTTAAAGAGACCACCTGTCTTGTGAGACCACTTTTGCTCAGTCCCTTGGGTGGTCTCTTTAGACAGGGTTTTTTTTATTTTTTTTTTTTTTACCTCAGTTGCATGCAGGATGCTTCAACCCATATTTTTTGCCCGATTTTTATTTATTATTTTTTTTAAAAATTAAATTTTATTTTTTTTAAGGCGGGGAGCATCCTTCTTCCTTGGTCTGTTTCTGTATAGCATAATCAACTTTATATTATACAAAACATAAACTTCTGTCTAATGTTTAACTCTAATTCCAATAAAATACGTAAGTATAACTTCTTCCCATACTTAAATTTTCCTATGGTCATTTTTGTTATCAAAATACAATAATTTATAAAACAAATTTGATCGTTTTTTAAATTTTCATTCCAAAAACATAATTATCTGTTTCATTCAAAGTTATATTATAATAAATTTGCTCATAAATAAAGTCTTTACATAGTTTCCAAACGTTCCTCACCTCTTGACAATGAAAAAAGAAGTGCTCAAGTGTATCCAGTTCATTAAGTTTGTAATGAACTCTTTAGACAGGTTAGACTGTATTACTCTGCCAGAGTGTGTTTGTGCCTCGCCGCCTCATCGCAGTGTGTGTGTACTGCTCTATTTGTACCCTTGGCGCGGGTAGTGCTACCCTTGTTTGTGTGTTTACTGCTCTATTAATTGTGTACCCTTGCCTGGGGGGACCGCAGTGCTCTTGTTGGAGAAGTGAATGCCACAGCGTGTCTATGTTTGTGGGTGAACTTGCGGTAAACTTTCTGAAAGTACTGCTGTACCCTTGATCAGTATTTAAGGGTCCGAGCGTACCCATATTCCCGGGTGTGTGTGTGTGTGTGTGTGTGTGTGGGGGGGGGGGGGTCTCTTTTCACCCAAGTCATTAGGCAACCGAGTGGTAAAAGAATGACGAAATGTTCGATCGCTTGTCCGTTGGCAACAGTGTCGAGGTACGTCAATCATGGCGATACTTCTCAGTTTCATCGCCGTAAAGGGCGGTAAATGATGTGGACTAACGTTTGAAGATCGAAAACCTGCCCTGCCTTCGCGTGTAACAGCATCGTGACAACCGAAGCTGATCAGTTCAGGCAGGGATCTATATTTACAGGCTTTCACATGTAATCAGATCGTGACAACCGGAGCTGATCAGTCCAGGCAGGGATCTATATTTACAGGCTTTTACATGGAATAAGATCGTGACAACCGGAGCTGATCAGTCCAGGCAGAGATGTATATTTACAGGCTTTCACATGGAATAAGATCGTGACAACCGGAGCTGATCAGTCCAGGCAGAGATGTATATTTACAGGCTTTCACATGGAATAAGATCGTGACAACCGGAGCTGATCAGTCCAGGCAGAGATGTATATTTACAGGCTTTCACATGTAATCAGATCGTGACAACCGGAGCTGATCAGTCCAGGCAGAGATGTATATTTACAGGCTTTCACATGGAATAAGATCGTGACAACCGGAGCTGATCAGTCCAGGCAGAGATGTATATTTACAGGCTTTCGGCATGGAATAAGATCGTGACAACCGGAGCTGATCAGTCCAGGCAGAGATGTATATTTACAGGCTTTCGGCATGGAATAAGATCGTGACAACCGGAGCTGATCAGTTCAGGCAGAGATGTATATTTACAGGCTTTCACATGGAATAAGATCGTGACAACCGGAGCTGATCAGTCCAGGCAGGGATCAATTTTTACAGGCTTTCACATGTAATAAGATCGTGACAACCGGAGCTGATCAGTCCAGGCAGAGATGTATATTTACAGGCTTTCACATGTAATAAGATCGTGACAACCGGAGCTGATCAGTCCAGGCAGAGATCTATATTTACAGGCTTTCACATGTAATAAGATCGTGACAACCGGAGCTGATCAGTCCAGGCAGAGATGTATATTTACAGGCTTTCACATGGAATAAGATCGTGACAACCGGAGCTGATCAGTCCAGGCAGAGATGTATATTTACAGGCTTTCATATGGAATAAGATCGTGACAACCGGAGCTGATCAGTCCAGGAATGGATCTATATTTACAGGCTTTCACATGGAATAAGATCGTGACAACCGGAGCTGATCAGTCCAGGCAGGGATCTATATTTACAGGCTTTCACCTGGAATATGATCGTGACAACCGGAGCTGATCAGTTCAGGCAGGGATCTATATTCACAGGCTTCCACATGGAATAAGATCGTGACAACAGGAGCTGATCAGTTCAGACAGGGATCTATATTTACAGGCTTTTACATGGAATAAGATCGTGACAACCGGAGCTGATCAGTCCAGGCAGGGATCTATATTTACAGGCTTTTACATGGAATAAGATCGTGACAACCGGAGCTGATCAGTCCAGGCAGGGATCTATATTTACAGGCTTTCACATGGAATAAGATCGTGACAACCGGAGCTGATCAGTCCAGGCAGAGATGTATATTTACAGGCATTCACATGTAATAAGATCGTGACAACCGGAGCTGATCAGTCCAGGCAGAGATGTATATTTACAGGCTTTCACATGGAATAAGATCGTGACAACCGGAGCTGATCAGTCCAGGCAGGGATCTATATTTACAGGCTTTCACCTGGAATATGATCGTGACAACCGGAGCTGATCAGTTCAGGCAGGGATCTATATTTACAGGCTTTCACATGGAATAAGATCGTGACAACCGGAGCTGATCAGTCCAGGCAGGGATCTATATTTACAGGCTTTCACATGGAATAAGATCATGACAACCGGAGCTGATCAGTCCAGGCAGGGATCTATATTTACAGGCTTTCACGTGGAATAAGATCGTGACAACCGGAGCTGATCAGTCCAGGCAGGGATCTATATTTACAGGCTTTCACATGGAATAAGATCGTGACAACCGGAGCTGATCAGTCCAGGCAGGGATCTATATTTACAGGCTTTCACCTGGAATATGATCGTGACAACCGGAGCTGATCAGTTCAGGCAGGGATCTATATTCACAGGCTTCCACATGGAATAAGATCGTGACAACAGGAGCTGATCAGTTCAGACAGGGATCTATATTTACAGGCTTTTACATGGAATAAGATCGTGACAACCGGAGCTGATCAGTCCAGGCAGGGATCTATATTTACAGGCTTTCACATGGAATAAGATCGTGACAACCGGAGCTGATCAGTCCAGGCAGAGATGTATATTTACAGGCTTTCACA